>NC_041389.1:358733126-358734846 GCF_002162155.2 Triticum dicoccoides
TATATATATATATATATATATATATATATATATATATATATATCTTGTGTATAAGCAAGCAGTTAGCCATTCTGTAGCAGCTCATATTAACTAGTTGAAAAATTGTGTGCCATGTTCCAGAAGAGTCTTGGGGAGCATAATGAACTGCAGAGGGATTCATACAAACCTACTACAACAAGCAAAACTATGCAATCGTTAGCCTCGTATAAACTAGATTGTAAGCCTCATGTAGTAATAATTGGTTAATAGACTTCAAAGCTTCAGACACACTTCGCCAGAGTAATTAAATGGTATGGCCTTTAATTATGTCAATTAATAGTTATACAAGTACCCTACATCATGCATTATTGTTTGGGCATCTCAGTAACCGAGGACAAATAAAGCAATTGAAAAGAGCAATTTAACTATGCCTGAAACAACAAGCAATTGAACTGTTGAGTTGGAAGCATGTATACATGCATGCCTCAATAACATCCTTGGCCTAGCTACATTTGAATCAACTGTTGTATCATCTATATAAAGGAACAAGTAATGTAATATTGTTTCCCCCCTATGAAGTATCTCGACTAGTATGTAATCAAGATCCTTGTAATGATAGGGAAGCTAATGATGTGAACATGTGTTTGGTTATGGCATTTATGACATCGACAACTCTAACATAGCAGGAAGTAGTTTCACACTGTTCACTACTATAAGATGTTTTAGCTATTTAAAAGTAGACTACATCCGTAATGAGTGAACAAACACTTTCAAATGTGTTTACATACATCTGATTTACAAAAAACATAGAACATCATATAGTAGTGAGCGGCGGGAGTTTTAATCAATGGCCCAATGACTGGGTTATAGGTGAAGAACCCTAAGCAAGCACAATGTCAAAAAATAGGATGTCCTGGTAATTGTAATACAATGACTTACCATAACTGGTTGGACAGGCTCAACGCTACTCCTCCTTCTCTCGCAAGGCTCCTTCCTAACATCTTGTATTTGGAAATCCTCAATCTTACCTTCATTGCACCACCTCTGCGAGGTGACACAAACTAGTTAGTGGTCTCCTTGGAAGATAGGTATGCATACTTTCTAGTCTGTGAATAACACCAAAGGATGAGTTTATAACAAAACACCACCACATAATTAAACATGCCACATCTCTTGCACACAATCAAATGAGCATTTACTATGTGTGCACTACGTAAAAACTAGGCATACCTTCGAACTGGACCTCCAGGTACTCTTGGAGAGCCTAGTTAAGTGTACATCCAAACTTTTATGTCACCTATGAGTTATACAAGCCCCCACTACAGCAACCCCTAGTGTTTAAATCATTGACAAGCTCTGTTAGGTCAAGAACAACAAGTAATCAAAGCAAACAGTTCTAGTATGGCTTGTTGATACAAACAAGCAATTGAACAGATGTGTGAGAAAATCTTGCACAACACCGAATTACATATCAAGAAAACAAGCATAGAAGGAGGCTTAAAGACAATCACTTGACTGACCAGATTTAAGAGGCATTTAAACATCATGTGCAACGTATGAACTAACATAAACATTGCATATTTTAGATTCTATAATGAATGCACATGTATTAGGTTATGCCATGTATGATGCCTAAATGTACCCTACACTAGGCAAGAGTGATTCATCATTGCACGCACAACTGAATTGCAGGTTAAGGGCCAGTTCTATTCCACCTTTTGAGAGCTTATTGTCACAATAA
>NC_041389.1:358735153-358755573 GCF_002162155.2 Triticum dicoccoides
GCGTAGAAGCTAACTAAAAATTGAAGGGAAGGGGAATAGCGAAATGACTCTGTTGTCTGCCTATATTACACTCAAAATGCCACTGCTCACGCCCGCGTCACACCCGACCCTCAAGTAAAAACAAACACGCAACCATTCATTACCCTGCCCGCTTGCATCTCCTCTCCCCTTTCCCTCTACCTCGATCCACTGCCCGCAGCGCTAGGGTTCCTCTAGCGAGCCGCCGCCACAGGTCCCATCTGGCCTGCTCCTCGATGATGCACTGTCCAGGTAGGCTACATGGACGGCAGGTAGGGCCCAATCTCCCTGGCCACTCCCCCCTCTAGAGCTACCCCTCACTCATTGTCTCCAGCAACTATTCTGCTATGGTCCGTCCAACGCTCTACTCCGGTGGTCGCCGCATAACTACGGCCGATGCCCCACTTCGGCAGAAGACACCTCGTTCCCCCTCCCCTCCTCCCAGGCCGTGGCCTTGAGGTGCTGTCACGGTGGAACACGATCACCTATGGGGCCATCAGCCCCTTATGGTTTGGCAAGGGGGAAGGTCGCGTTGCACAAAGAGCAGAAGCCATGAAACAACACGACAGAGGTGATGCTGGTGGTTTTTACCCAGGTTTGGTCCGCTGGGAAGCGTAAAACCATCTCCTGCTTTGGTGGATTGAGCGAAGGACCATGATAAACACACAACACTCAAGCCCGACAAGGTCGCCTCGAGGAGAGCAGCTAAGCGCATATGAGTATACAAGGGTCTGAATCCTTTTCTAGGTTGCCATGGCCCTCCATTTATAGGCTAAGGGGTAACCACAATGGCAAAACAGTCATTATCTATTGATTAGATAGACAACAATGCTATCATACCTAACTCTGGCAGTTAGGACAAAGTGCATTAAATGCACTGCTAGGTGTCACCCTGAGGATGCAGCCCAGCAAGCCTGCTGCGCCGCTTAGTCATCTTCTACCTGTCTGCTTGACATGCCTCTTGAAAGTGCAACTAATCCCTGGGTGGTTTTGGTAATTCTTAACAACATGTAGCTCATTGAACTAATGCTCTTTCAAGATGATCATTTCAGGAAGTTCAATGATTGGCATGGCATGGACTAGAGATGTGGACCCCTCAAAATGCTAAGGACACATATTGGCAACAAACTCAAGACTCTACATTTTCTTTTTAGTGATCCAAGATCACATTGAGTCCATAGGAAAGCAATACTATTAAAAGGGGATGAGGTGTTGCTTAATGGCTTACTTGCTCAAAATGCTTAGTGATATGCTCCAAAAACCCTCAGCCACTCTCTCATTTCCACATATGTCCTAAACCTAAAAGTCAAACTCGGCCCCACCGATTTGATCTATCCGGCGCCACCGAGTTCATTTGACATAGCCACTGCCACAAACCCTAATCACTTTGGTTTCACCGATAGGGATCTCGGTCTCACCGAGATGGGATTGCAAACTCTCTATTTCACTTTGTAACATTTCGGTCCCACCAAAATGAGCATTCGGTCCCACCGAGTTCGCAATGCAAACTCCCTGTTTCCTTTTCGTAACGTTTCAGTCCCACCGAGATGAGCGAATCGGTCCCACCGAGTTTGCCTGACCAACTCTCTATGTGCCTTTTACTGAAATCGGTCCCACCGAGTTCATGTGATCGGTCTCACCGACATTACGTTATGCCCTAACCCTAGCGCATCGGTTCCACCGAGTTGATCATATCGGTCCCACCGAAGAGCCTAACATTCATATTTTGACCTGAATCGGTCTGACCGAGTTTCACCATTCGGTCTCACCGAGTTTTGGAATCTGTGTGTAACTGTTAGATTTTGTGTGGAGGCTATATATACCCCTCCACCCATTCTTCATTCGTGGAGAGAGCTATCAGAACGTGCCTACACTTCCACCATTCATTTTCTGAGAGAGAACCACCTACTCATGTGTTGAGACCAAGACATTCCATTCCAACCACAAAAATCTTGATCTCCAACCTTTCCCAAGTTGCTTTCCACTCAAATCATCTTTCAACCATAGCCAAATCTGTGTGAGAGAGAGTTGAGTGTTGGGGAGACTATCATTTGAAGCACAAGAGCAAGGAGTTCATCATCAACACACCAACCATTACCTTTTGGAGAGTGGTGCCTCCTAGATTGGTTAGGTGTCACTTGGGAGCCTCCGTCAAGATTGTGGAGTTGAACCAAGGATTTTGTAAGGGCAAGGAGATCACCTACTTCGTGAAGATCTACCCAAGTGAGGCAAGTCCTTCGTGGGCGATGGCCATGGTGGGATAGACAAGGTTGCTTCTTCATGGACCCTTTGTGGGTGGAGCCCTCCGTGGACTTGCGCAGCCGTTACCCTTCGTGGGTTGAAGTCTCCATCAACGTGGATGTACGATAACACCACCTATCGGAACCACGCCAAAAATCTCCGTGTCAACATAGCGTTTGCTCCCTCCAAACTCCTCCCATTTACTTGCTTGCAACTTGCATGCTTTACTTTCTGCTACTCATATACTCTTTGCATGCTTGCTTGAATTGTATTGTGATTGCTTGACTAGTGCTAAGTTGCTAAAATCTGCCAAGAATTAAAATTGGGAAAAGGTTAGGTTTTTATTTGGTCAAGTAGTCTAATCACCCCCCTCTAGACATACTTTCGATCCTACAAGTGTTATAAGAGCTTTGGTCTCCATGTGCCTTGATTTCCATAGCTTTGGTGATCATAGCCTTGGTTTCACAACCTAGGAGAGTATGGCGTCTAGCGAGGGAAATTACCACCGTAGAGGTCCTTACTTTGGTGGTACTAATTTTGCTAGTTGGAAACATAAGATGAAAATGCATATTCTTGGACATAACCCCACCGTTTGGGCTATTGTGCGTATTTGTTTGCAAGGTGAATTCTTTGATGGGAGAGAACTGAATCGTGAAACTACCGTGGAAGAATTGAAGATGTTGCAATACAACGCTCAAGCTTGCGATATCTTCTTCAACGGATTGTGCCCCGAAGAATTCAACAAAATCAGCCGTCTTGAGAATGCAAAGGAAATTTGGGATACTTTGATTGATATGCACGAAGGTACCGACTCCGTCAAGGAATCCAAGTTGGGTGTGCTTCAAAGTCAACTTGACAAGTTCAAAATGAAGGATGGTGAAGGTGTCGCTGAAATGTACTCTAGGCTTGCTCTCATCACAAATGAGGTTGCCGTCTTAGGAAGTGAAGAGATGACCGACAAATTCATCATCAAAAAGATCTTGAGAGCCTTGGATGGAAAATATGATACCGTGTGCACTTTGATCCAAATGATGCCAAACTACAAAGATCTCAAGCCAACCGAGGTCATTGGAAGAATTGTTGCTCATGAGATGTCACTCAAGGATAAAGAAGAGCTTCACAACAAGTCTAGTGGTGCTTACAAAGCCTCATGTGATGCTCCTACATCATCAAGTGAGAAACAAACCTTCAATGAAGAATTGAGCTTAATGTTGAAGAACTTAAACAAATTCTACAAGAGTAGAAGCAAGGAAAGAAGTTCCAAGTCAAGGTCCTACAATGACAAAAGATCTTCTAGTCGTGAGTGGAATTGCTACAATTGTGGAAGACCCGGACACTACTCCAATGAGTGCATGACTCCCTACAAAAGAAGAGAAGAATCACCTAAAAAGGATAAGCAAAAGGGAAGAATCACCTCCACGGGAGAGAAGGAGTAGAGATGACCGCTATGAACGAAGAACCTCTCGAAGAGGCAAGGATTCGGAAAGGAAGTACAAGTCATGAAGGAGCTACACAAAATGAAGACATCAAGATCATGTTGGTGAATGGGTATCCGACTCTGACTCCGACCACCACTCTGAGAGAAGTTATCACTCTAACTCCGAATATACTCAAGATGAAGGTGTTGCCAGTCTAGCACTTGCGTCAACCAACTACTATGACATATTTGATTCACCAAATGAAGGAATTGGAAGATGCTTCATGGCTAAAGGCCCCAAGGTAACACACCCCAAGTATGTTTATTTCAATAGTGATGAAGATGACTTGCTAGGTGATGATGATTTACTTGTTGACAACTCTAGTGATGAATACTATGATGAAAATGTCATTAATCATGCTAATCAAGATGAAACGAATGAAAATGATAAGAAGGAGATTGAGCGTCTAACTACAGAACTAAACACTCTTAAGTTAGCTCATGAAACTACTTTAGAAGATCATCGAGAACTTCTAAAAACTCATGAGAAGCTACGCTTTGAGAAGCTTGAAAGGATCAATATAGTTGACTAGAGGGGGGGGGGGTGAATAGGCAACTAACATTTTTTAGCTTTTATTTACGAATTTAAAGTTTGCATCAAAGTAGGTTGTTTAGATATGCAACTAAGTGAGCAACCTATATGATGCAACAACAACAAGCACACAAGCAAGCAAGAGATGCAACACAATATAAGCTTGCACAAGTAAAGGTACGAGATAACCAAGAGTGGAGCCGGTGAAGACGAGGATGTGTTACCGAAGTTCCTTCCCTTTGAGGGGAAGTACGTCTCCGTTGGAGCGGTGTGGAGGCACAATGCTCCCCAAGAAGCCACTAGGGCCACTTTATTCTCCTCACACCCTCACACAATGTGAGGTGCCGTGATTCCACTATTGGTGCCCTTGGAGGCGGTGACATACCCTTTACAAACAAGGTGGGGCAATCTCCACAACTTAATTGGAGGCTCCCAACAACACCATGAAGCTTCACCACAATGGAATATGGCTCCGCGGTGACCTCAACCGTCTAGGGTGCTCAAACACCCAAGAGTAACAAGATCCGCAAGGGATTAGTGGGGGGAATCAAGTTTCTTTTGGTGGAAGTGTAGATCGGGGCCTTCTCAACCAATCCCTAGAAAATCATCAAGTTTGATTGGCTAGGGAGAGAGATCGGGCGAAAATGGAGCTTGGAGCAACAATGGAGTTTGGGGATGGAAGAGGTAAGTCTTCTTGGAGAAGAAGACCCCTTTATATAGTGGGGGGACACATCCAACCGTTATGCAGCCCGCATCCCGCATCTGGGCGGTACTACCATTGCTGGTGCGGTAGTACCGCTGCCACAACGGTACTACCACTGTGGCAAGCAGTAATAGGGCCACCAGGACTGAGGGAGGAGAAGTACACGCACTAGGGTGGTACTACCGCCGATAGGCGGTACTGCCGCTTCCTACAGCCGCTGGAAAACAAGGGAGGGCAGCGAGCTGAGCGGCAGTGGGAGCGATACTACCGCCGATAAGCAGTACTACCGCGCCCTACTGCCATCCCTACTACCGCTCCCTTGCGTGGTCTTTTACGGAAGCCCGACACAAAAACCGAGACCATAGTAGGGGCGGTAGTACCAGCGACACTAACAAGCGGTATTACCGCCGATAGGCGGTACTACCGCCCTGGTCGCGGTACTACCGCTTAGCACACATCACCCCTTGTTTTGCACAACACGGAAACTCCAAAGAAGTTGGAAGAAGGCAAGGGTGCAAGGAGAATGTGAACGTGATGATTCCACCCACACTCTTCTAAAATGGATCCCCTCTTGATAGTACGGTTATCCCTACGACTCAATTCCACCGAAAAGAAACGAAGGAAAATAATCCGTCTAAAGTGAAGTCCTCGAGGGGTAACAATCGCATAGTGCCCTTATATTAGATCACCTGAAACGCTTAGTGCACACGATTAGTCCGCAAACGTATTGTCATCAATCACCAAAACTACTAAGGGATAAATATGCCCTTACAATCTCTCCCACAAAAAGATGTCAACACGGGATTTGCACAAAAAGAAAGTGGAATTTAAGCAAACCCTCTCCCACAAAATATAGACGGGCTCCCCCTAGAGGTGTGCACCAAGTAAATTAGCATGAAAGGCTATGTGCACATCTATAGGATCAAACTCCCCCTATATTTTGTAGACAGGAAACATCCTTGCATATAAGAATAATTAACAAGTACATCTAAGCAAGGACAAGCATGAGAGCAATAATATAAGTGATGGAAATGAAGCATCTCACAAGATAATAGGGTACTTGATACTCAAGTAGATAGGATAGGGTAGTTCACATATGTCTTAGACCATATGGTCTTGCTCACAGCTGAAAGAAAGCGAACGAAAACGAACAAACACAACGAACACGAGACACGAGGCACGAACGAACACGAACATGCAAACACAAGACCTAAGGCAAATACCTAACTCTCCCCCTTTGGCAGCAAGACACCAAAAGGGAAAGGGACAACACGACACACGATGGTAGTAGATCTCCATGGCATCACCAGTCATGCTCCTCCTCCTCCTCTTCCTCAGAAACCTCTGCAGCACGGGAAGAAGTGTGAACTCCGGTGTCCTCCTTAGTGTCAGACCACGGACAATGCACTCTGATCCAAGACTCCTAATCAGTGATCCGCTCCTTAGATCCATCTGCAACCTCAAGGCCAACCTGTCTCATAATAGCCTTGTAACGACGATGAGCCATCCTGGCCTCCTTGTGAGCCTTGTACTGGCCCTTGGCCTGAAAGCAGAACAGACGCTTCATCTTCTCCTTGAGCTTCTTTGCCCAAGAGGGCTCCTCATATAGGGGCACATACTCCGGCCCATCATCATCCTCACCATCATCATCAGATAGGACAGTCTCCTACACTAGAGGTGCCAGTGTAGACATACTCCACTTCTCCTTCTAACGCAGCTCGATAGTGTCATGAGAAACCATGTTGTCTGTGAAAAGCTCCTCATCTGGAAACTTGGCTGCCCAAGTGTCCTCGATAAGCTGCATAAGATAGGGTCCATAGATGATGCACTTGCACTCCATGACAGCAGAGTGAAGCTCAGACCACATCACATGTGACACATCCAGCACCTGCCGAGAGCCCTGTTGTTCTTGACAGAATAGAAGCATGTCAACTAGGTAAGAGTGCACCTGATCCAAGTTGCCAATCCGAGGAAACAGGGTGGTCCGGAAGATCCGATGCATGATGTCTAGAAAGGGCCAGAGATCATAAGTAACCTTCCCAGTCTCAGACACCTTCCTGGTAGAATAGGGCCAAAGCTTTTCCTTGTGAGTAGCGGCAATCTCCTTATGAGGGAGAAACCCAAGTGGGGTCTGGGCACCCTCATCATTGTACGACAAGCTGACCATGAAGTCCTTCCATGTTGCGGACAGACGATGACCATTGGTCATCCACGACAGAGTACGGGCCTGATCATGACCAAAGTGAACGGTGGCAAAGAACTGGGCCACGAGCTCGGCATCAAAGTCTTTGCTGAAAGTAATGATCCTCTTGATGTCCAACTCCTCACACCTCTGTAGAGCATTCCCAAAAAAGGCATGTCCTTCTCCATGTGCGAGAGATCGATAGACTTGACTTTCACAAACAAATTTTTCTTTTGCTTCAAGACATCCCAATAGATGGATTGCTGAAACCTGTTCCAGAACGGACGCCTCTAAAGAGCAGGCTCCTGGTCCACATGGTAGGGATTGTGCTTCCTCTTGGTACAAAACTCCATAGCAGACATCTGATTAGCATGCTTGCGTCCAACGGAGGTCTTCAACGTTGGGACCTTGGCCTTGCGTTTTGGTGGCTCAGACGAGCCACCCGCATCAATAGCAGTAGCAGACTCCGGAACATCCGACGAGCGATAACGTTTGGAACCTGTTGCACGGTCTGGATTCTTGCGGTGAGCCTGATGCTCGGAGCTACTACCACCTGAAAACACACGCACACAAAGACCACAAGAGCAAGAGATCATAAGCCAAGGAAAGACAAACACCAAAGATGAGAATTAGGTAGAGAAATAGGAGCATTGGCATCTCAGGGCGGTAGTACCGTGCACCAAAGCGGTAGTACCGCTTATAAGCGGTAGTACCGCTAGGGTACAACGGTAGTACCGTCGGAGCGGCTATCAGCGGGCTGACACCTACCATGGCAAGATCTAGTACTACCGGAGATGCAAAAGTTCATATTTCTACACCTAATCATCAAACAACCTAGTCTAGTAGTCTCCCAAGTCCTTCGTAAGCCTCGATTCAACAACTAAATCGAGCGATGCAATGAGTATAGCCCAAAACCTAGATTAAAGAAAGAGAACCAAGGGAGAGAAGAACGGAGGCAATACCGGCATCCATGGCAAGAGGAGAGGGTGGGGAAGGATCCCACCGGACGGAATCGAGGGAGACGGCCTGAATCCGGCGGCCTGGCGGCGGACCTCCGGTGCTTGGGGAGTCGCCTGAGAGAGGAGAGGACGAGGGGATGGGGCAAACTGAATGGGTATGGGGGAGTAGAAACCCCCCCTGCCCGATACATACCCCACACGCCCAGCCATAAGCGGTAGTACCGCGCAAGGCACGGTAGTACCACTCTGGTGCAGATCTGGAGCACAAAGCGCCCAGTGAACCACTCCATGGTACTACCATGTCGGCAGGGCGGTAGTACCGCTCAGGCGCCCCAAAGCAGAAACAAAGGGGGAAAAGATGGCTTACGCTCGACTAGAGAAAAACAGAAAGACCACACAAGACACGACAAGCCAAAACCCGAACACGGCCACACCAAAACACAACTACTCAAAAGAGAGAAGCACAAGCAACAAGAAACAACACACAGATAAACTCTCGAGAAGAGAGGAGGCCACATATGTTTGAGCAAATGGTATGGCGCCGTGAAGAATTATCCTTGGGCCCATGACCATAACTCGTCTTTGAAGCACAAGTACCATAAAAAATGGCTAATGTGAAAGACTTGATCAATTTATGCATAATGGGGGGAGGGAGAGTTCATTGAGAGAACAACACTCCCCTTATATCCATGCCTACACCTAAACAAGACATCATGAAGAGTGTGGTGGGGTGTGCAAGAGTTCAAACCACATTGCTCGAATCAATGATATTTAGCTCATGCCTTAACTCGCGAAATCTTGCTTCTTCCAAGGGCTTCATGAAAATATCTGCAAGGTTATCATGAGTGTTGACATACTTGAGCTTGATCTCCCCTCGCCTAATGTGATCCCGGATGAAGTGATACCGAATCTCAATATGCTTCGTCTTGAAGTGTTGCACCGGGTTGAGAGAGATCTTGATGGCACTTCCATTGTCACACCAAAGAGGCACTTCGTCACAAGTGACATCGTAATCCTTCAAAGTTTGCCTCATCCATAGAAGTTGAGCACAACAACTACCGGCAGCCACATACTCCGCTTCGGTGGACGAGAGAGACACACAACTTTGCTTCTTAGAAGACCAACTCACTAAGGAGTAGCCACGCAATTGGCACCCTCCGGAGGTGGACTTCCTATCCACTTTGTCTCCCGCCCAATCTGAGTCTGTATAGCCCAAAATATCAAAGTTGACTCCTCTTGGGTACCATAAGCCAAAGTTTGGGGTATGAGCCAAATATCGAAATATTTGCTTGACTGCCACAAAGTGGCTTTCCTTAGGTGCGGCTTGAAACCATGCACAAATTCCCACACTCAACATGATATCCGGTCTAGATGCACAAAGGTAAAGCAAGGATCCAATCATGGAGCGATATACCTTTTGATCCACCGCTTTACCATTGGGATCAGTGTCAAGTTGGCATTTGACGGGCATTGGAATGGAGGCCGGCTTGACATCACTTAGCTTGAATCTCTTGAGCATGTCTTGAGCGTATTTGGCTTGGTTGATGAAGGTTCCTTCTCTTCTTTGCTTGATTTTGAACCCGAGAAAGAACTTCAACTCTCCCATCATGGACATCTTGAACTTTGAGGTCATGAGAGCGGCAAATTCCTCATTGAAAGCTTTGTTAGGGGAACCAAAGATAATATCATCAACATATAGTTGGCAGACAAACAACTCCCCTTTGACCTTCTTAGTAAAAAGAGTGGGGTCGATTTTCACGATTTCGAACCCACGATCTTGTAACAACTCAATAAGATGCTCATACCATGCACGTGGGGCTTGTTTAAGGCCATAGAGCGCCTTGTTGAGTTGGTACACATGATCGGGGAAATAATGATCCTTAAACGCCGGGGGTTGTTTGACATACACCAACTCATTAATGGGACCATTAAGAAAAGCATTCTTCACATCCATTTGTTGCAACTTGAAATTATGATGAGAAGCATAAGCAATCAACAAACGAATAGATTCAAGGCGAGCGACAGGAGCAGAGGTTTCACCGTAGTCGATATCCTCGACTTGGGAGTAGCCTTGTGCCACCAAACGAGCCTTGTTGCGAACAATGATCCCATGAGCATCTTGCTTGTTCTTGAATATCCACTTGGTTCCAATGACATTATGATTCCCGGTTGGCCTTGGCACTAATTTCCACACTTGGTTGTGCTCGAAGTTGTTGAGTTCTTCATGCATGGCATTGAGCCAATCTGGATCCTCGAGCACCTCATACACCTTTTGGGGTTCGACACAAGAAACAAACACGTGATGTTCACAATAGTTTGCTATTTTTCTACGAGTGCTTACCCCCTTTCTTAGGCTTCCAACCACATTGTTCATGAGATGACCTTTGGTAGTGAGCTTGGAAGCGATCTTCGTGGCATGACGCTCTAATTCCTCCTCGGATGTGAAACAAGGAGGGGTAACTTGATCATCTTGAGCACCGTCTTGAGCTTGTTCTTGATCTTGACTTTGGTCTTGATCTTGAACTTGCTCGAAAGAAAGAACTTGACCTTGGGCATCACTTGGTGGCTCACCACCTTCTTGAGGTTGATCTTGCCCTTGATCTTGTTCACATGGTTGAGGGCCTTCACTTTGTTCTTCGGAAGCGTGTGTGTCTTGGTTCGGTGATGGCTCCACTTGAGTGGAGCATTGTCCTTCTCCTTCGGCCACAAGGGGTTCCTCAATGGGTAGGATATGACCAACACCCATTCTTCTTATGGCTTGGGGAGGAATTTCATCACCTACATCATAAGTACCACTTTGCTCCACTTGGGAGCCATTATTTTCGTCAAACTCCACGCTACACGTCTCCTCAATGAGTCCCGTGGACTTGTTGAGGACACGGTAAGCATGAGAGTTTGTAGCATAACCAACAAATATGCCCTCATGAGCTCTAGCCTCAAATTTAGACAAACGAACACCTTTCTTGAGAATGAAACACTTACACCCGAACACCCGGAAGTACTTGAGGTTGGGCTTGTTACCGGTGAGTATTTCATAGGGAGTCTTGTTCAAGCCTTTGCGGAGATAGAGCCGATTGGATGCATGACATGCTGTGTTGATGGCTTCAGCGCAAAAGTTGTAAGGAGACTTGAACTCTGCCATCATGGTCCTTGCCGCATCCATCAACGTCTGGTTCTTCCTCTCCGCGACAGCATTTTGTTGAGGGGTGTATGGTGCAGAATATTGATGCTTGATCCCCTCATCACTAAGAAACTCATCCAGGGTGTAGTTCTTGAACTCGATGCTATTGTCACTCCTTATTGTCAAGATCTTTGCATCATGTTGACGTTGAGCTTCATTTGCAAAGTCGATGACGGTTTGTTGAGTCTCACTCTTCCTCTTGAAGAAATATACCCAAGTGTATCTTGAATAATCATCCACAATCACCAAGCAATACTTTCTACCCCCAAGACAATCAAAAGATGGGGGCCCAACGAGATCCATGTGAAGGAGCTCCAAGGGTCTCTTCGAGTAGATGATAGTCGTGGGAGGGTGAGCCTTCTCATGTAGCTTTCCTTCGATACCATCACTGCAAGCACGATCTTTGGCAAAGCTAACATTTGTTAGTCCACGGACATGGTCCCCCTTGAGAAGACTTTGCAAAGATCTCATATTGATGTGGGCTAAACGGCGATGCCAAAGCCACCCCACATCAACTTTAGCCATTAGGCATGTCACGGTCTTAGTGGGTCACTTCGAAAAGTTAATCACATAAAGACCATTCTCGACATGCCCAACAAAGGCTACTTTAAGAGTCTTGCTCCACAAGAGGGCCATGGTATCAATATCAAAGAATGTGGCAAAGCCCATGAGTGCAAGTTGACGAACGGAAAGTAGATTGTATGCAAGGGACTCAACTAGCATGACTTTCTCGATCGTGAGATCATGAGAAATGACAACCTTGCCAAGACCCAATACCTTAGAAGATGAGGCATCACCCCACTCGACGTTGGTGGGCATAGATGGGATCTTGTGCACGCCCACCACCAAGTCCTTGCTTCCGGTCATATGATTTGTGGCTCCACTGTCGAGCAACCATGATCCCCCACCGGAAGCAAACACCTACAAGAGATCAATGCTTGGTTTTAGGTACCCATTTTGTAATGGGTCCTTTGAAGTTAGTAACAAGGGTCTTAGGAACCCAAATACACCATTCAATGTACTCATAAGGAGAACCAACAAATTTAGCATAAACATGCCCATCACTAGCACGACACAATACATAAGAAGGGTTAAAGTCGCTGGCTTTGTTGGAAGGGGTGGCATTGCCCTTTTTACATCACCACCCTTCACGTTGTTCTTCTTCTCCTTCGGAGCACTCTCTCCCTTCTTCACAAAGGTTTGCTTGAGAGGGGGAGGTCGTTTGGTCTTGTCGTTCTTCTTTTTGTTCTTGGAATTGGGTGCAAACCCAACTCCCTCTTTGGCCACAACTTCCTTTTGATTGCTTAAAAGGTCATTGAGGTTCTTATCACCTTGTATGCATGTCACAAGGCCTCTCTCAAGTTTTTCTTTCAAGTTGGCATTCTCCTCCACAAGATGCACATGCTCACAACATGGGCTAGTAGCATTTGCATTATCAATTAATACCATATGAGGAAAGGTGGCTTTCTCCTTGGTTAGCTTCACTTGGAGTTGATCATGAGACTCCTTGAGGCTAGCATGAGCACCCTTCAAGACCTTGTGAGCCTTGTCGAGTATATCAAACTCCTCCTTCAATCTAGCATGGTCAACCCCAAGTTTAGCCTTATCGGAATTTAGCACACGAGATACAACAAGAGCATGATCAAGATCTTTCTTTAATTTAGTATGGTCATCATTGTGTGACTCCTCAAGAGCCAAACGATGCACACACTCTTCCTCAAGAGCATTAGAGAGATCCGATATCTCATCGGCATAGTCACGACTATGACCTTCCATCTTAGAGATGGTTTCTTCATGAGCCTCGATCATGTCATTGGCTTCACCAAGTTGTTCCAAGAGAGCAACGAAGTGCTTCTTGGATTTGCCCTTGAGCTTACTCATAAAATACTCAAACTCATTTACTTCCTCATTATACCCCTCAGTTTCATCAATGTAATCCGTCAAGGAGGGGTTAGTAATGATGGTGGTTTTGATGTTGGGGGTTACCTTGTTGTTGGCTTTAGCCATGAGGCACTTGGCGGTGATGTTCTCGTTGGGTGAGTCGAAGAGAGACACCCATGGAGTTGTGGCAATGGCAACGGAGGCCATGGACATGGCTTCACTATCTTCATCATCATCATCATCCTCATGGTATTCTTCTTGAACCACCAACCCTCTAGTTGGAGTCTTCTTGGTGAAGTTGTTCTTATTGGGGAAGGACTTGGCTTTGTCTTTTCAGATGAGCTTGCCACCATTGTATTCCCTCTTCTCGTAAGGGCACTCCGCAACAAAATGACTCACATTGCCATAATTGTAACATGTTCTCACACATTGCTTGCCCTTGAAGCTACTTGAGTTATGCTTGTTGAAGTTCGGCCTTGTGTTTTTCTTGCTCCAAAATTGCCTTGAAGCAAGAGCCATGTGTTCATGATAATTATACTTAGTATCTTCAGGGTTGATCTCATCTTCTTCCTCATCATCCTCTTCTTCCACACAAACCTTGGCCTTCAAGGCAAGGTTGGGTTTCTTTGCTCTTTGAGAACGTAACACCGCATTGTCGGCGGTCTTGTCCAAGATGCTCATAGCCATGAACTCATCCAACACTTCACTTGAGGAGAAGGTGTGAAAGTCCGGCCTTTGATGAATGACGGAGGACATTGCCTTGTGGTAAGGCATCATGTCCTTGAGAAATTTGCGCTTGATCCAATTGTCATCCGTATCCTTGCTCCCATGATCTCGGAGTGAGACCGTGAGAGTAGTTAATCTCCGATAGAGCTCACGAGGTTCTTCATCTTCTTTCATTGCAAACTCATCGGCTTCATCTTGCACTACTTCATAGTTGGAGCGCTGAATGCTTGCGCTTCCCCTATAGAGAGAAACAACATGCCGCCATGCATCCTTGGCCACGGTGAAGGGTTGGAGATGAGCAAGATCTTCGGGTGGAATTGCATCTTGGATGATGAACAGAGCATTCTCATTGAATTGATTATCCACGGCTTCTCGAGGGGTGAAGTTGCTTCGGTCATGCGGATAAAAACCTTCTTCAATGATTCTCCAAAGGTTAGTATTAACATGGTTCAAATGACGCTTAAAGCGATAAACCCAAGAATCAAAGTCCTCATTTTTTACAATCTTAGGGGGAGGACCGGCATGATTCAAATGAGTGGAAGGAATCAGTCCACCATAAGTAAGTGGAGGTTCCACATGGGCAAAGATGCCGTTGCCATTCTTACCACTAGAAGAAGGAGCCTTTTCATTAGTAGCTTCCCCCTTGTCGGAGTTAGCATCCGTCACCTTGTTAGTGGGATCACCCACTTTCATCGGCGCGGTAGATAGTTTAAGCCCTTGTAAGAATTTATTAAACATGCTTTCGACCTTGGTCGTCATGGAGGTTTTCAATGTGTCCAAAGCCGCATTGAATTCCTCATGAGAGATCGTGGTTCCCCCATCGGCCGTAGATGAGATCAGATTCACACTGGAGTGCTCCTCCCCACCGTCTACGGTGTCAACCATACTCTCCGGACGACAAAGTCCTTAATAAAGAGACGAGGCTCTGATACCAATTGAAAGGATTGATATAGTTGACTGGGAGGGGGGGGGGGTGAATAGGCAACTAACAATTTTTAGCTTTTCTTTACCAATTTAAAGTTTGCATCAAAGTAGGTTGTCTAGATATGCAACTAAGTGAGCAACCTATATGATGCAACAACAACAAGCACACAAGAAAGCAAGAGATGCAACACAATATAAGCTTGCACAAGTAAAGGTACAAGATAACCAAGAGTGGAGCCGGTGAAGACGAGAATGTGTTACCGAAGCTCCTTCCCTTTGAGGGGAAGTATGTCTCTGTTGGAGCGGTGTGGAGGCACAATGCTCCCTAAGAATCCACTAGGGCCACCGTATTCTCCTCACGCCCTCACACAATGCGAGGTGCCGTGATTCCAGTATTGGTGCCCTTGGAGGCGGCGACCGAACCTTTACAAACAAGGTTGGGGCAATCTCCACAACTTAATTGGAGGCTCCCAACAACACCACAAAGCTTCACTACAATGGAATATGGCTCCGTGGTGACCTCAACCGTCTAGGGTGCTCAAACACCCAAGATTAACAAGATCCACAAGGGATTAGTGGGAGGAATCAAATTTCTCTTGGTGGAAGTGTAGATCGGGGCCTTCTCAACCAATCCCTAGAAAATCATCAAGTTTGATTGGCTAGGGAGAGAGATCGGGCAAAAATGGAGCTTGGAGCAACAATGGAGTTTGGGGATGGAAGAGGTAAGTCTTCTTGGAGAAGAAGACCCCTTTATATAGTGGGGGGACACATCCAACCATTATGCAGCCTGCAGCCCGCATCTGGGTGGTACTACCGTTGCTGGAGCAGTAGTATCGATGCCACAGTGGTACTACCGCTGTGGCAAGCAGGCATAGGGCCACCAGGACTGAGGGAGGAGAAGTACATGCACTAGGGCAGTACTACCGCCGATAGGCGGTACTGCCGCTTCCTACAGCCGCTGGAAAACAGGGGAGGGCAGCGGGCTGAGTGGTAGTGGAGGGGAAGTGGGAGCGGTACTACCGCCGATAAGCGGTACTACCGCGCCCTACTGCCGTCCCTACTACCGCTCCCCTGCGTGGTCTTTTACGGAAACCCGACACGTAAAATCGAGACCACAGTAGGGGCGGTAGTACCAGCGGCACTAACAAGCGGTACTACCGCCGATAGGCGGTACTATCGCCCTAGTCGCGGTACTATCGCTTAGCACACATCACCCCTTGTTTTGCACAACACGGAAACTCCAAAGAAGCAGGAAGAAGGCGAGGGTACAAGGAGAATGTGAACGTGATGATTCCACCCATACTCTTCCAAAACAGACCCCCTCTTGAAAGTACAGTTATCCCCATGACTCAATTCCACTGAAAAGAAACAAAGGAAAATAATCCGTGTAAAGTGAAGTCCTCGAGGGGCAACAATCGCATAGTGCCCTTATATTTGATCACCTGAAACGCTTAGTGCGCACGATTGGTCCGCAATTGTATTGTCATCAATCACCAAAACTACTAAGGGATAAATATGCCCTTACAAAGCTCAATCTTGAGCAAGAACATGGGTTCTTAAATGCCATCAATGATGATCTTCAGAAGAGAAGTTCTTCTTACATTGCCAAGTCTACTTACATGCCACAAGTAAAATCTAGCAACAAGAGTAAGAAAGATTCTTCTTCTAGTAAGAACTATAATCATGCTAAATCCAATATTGTTGCTTCTAGTAGTTCTCTTGATTCCACTAATGATTCTCTTAGCCAAGTTACACTTGAGCAAGAAAATAGCTTATTGAAGGGAATTATAGAGAAAGATGTTTACAAGAGCCTTGCCGGAAGTAAGCAATTTTAGGAAATTATACGCAAGCAAGCAAGGCACCTTAAGAATCAAGGTGTTGGTTTTGAACGAAAGTTCAATGCCAATGGAGTTGAGTGGGAAGAAGATCAATACCCCAAGACAAAGTTTGTTCCTCAACAAGAGAAGTATGATCCTACTTCCTTCAAGGGAACACAAGCTCAAGATGATCTTCCACCACAAGACCACAAGCTAAAAGACATGGACAAGCTTCAAGAGGAGATTGATGCATTTGAAGATGATCCAAAAGCCTTGGTCAAGTGGGTTCCCAAGACTACGTCAAGTTCTACTTCATCAAGTACATATACAACCCCAAAGATTCCCATCAAGATGATGTGGATCCCGAAGAAGAAGAACTAGAGAGTTTTTGAGGGTGACTCCGCCAACATACCTCACTCATATTCATTTTGGAAAGGACAAGGGCAAACAACTTCCACATCTTGCACTAGTGCTAGGAGTCACAAACCCTCTTGTTGGTAAGACAAGAGACAAGGTAATCTAATGCTTTCATGGACACCATCATGTGTGTGCTTCACACTATGTCTATGGATATCCTTGTTAGTTCCTTGTGGGACTAACACATGTAGGTATTGAAAGTGCAACTCACTTCAATGGATTGCTCCAAATGATCTACATCACCAATGAGCATCCACATCTTCAACATCTACATGAAGTCATCGTCGACAAAACCCAAGGTTAGTTGAACCCTCTTAGGGGGGATATCACATCTAGGGGGAGCTTTACTCTAAGAATTGATCTAAAGCAACTCTAATGGCATGAACACAACAATGCTTTATGTAAAAGTGGTAACCCCACTTGTGCTTAAACGATGAGCATGACCTATGATCAAATGTTCTCATTTGACTCCTAAGTCAATATACTCATATATAGATGACCTAGTCATCGCCAGTTGCTTGATAGATGCTAGAGTGATTGTGCATGCTTTGCCACATATTTCATTTGCCATTTTATTGTGTGAGCATGTTGATTGCATACTTTTCTCATTCGAGGACATCCATTTGTTGCTTTGATTGTTTGGCTCTTCCTCTTTTGCCAAATGGATGGACAAGAATGCCTAAGAACTTCCCCTAACTATCTATGCTTTTCTCGTCTCAAACTCTATTCATGCTACATCACAAAGTTTGATCAAGTCAGATTCAAACCCTCTGGGTGAGGAGCACTCGGAGTCACCCATTCGTCATAGACTTAAAATTCCAAAACCTCTCTGTGCAATTCGGTCTGACCGATTCCTCCTTTTCGGTCATATCGAGTTCACTGAGTTGATCTAGTTTTCAATCTCGGTGCAACTTATTAGAACTTTTCGGTCACACCGAGTTGTAGCAACCGCTTGCGATTCTGCATCTCGGTGCTACCGAGTTGTTCCACTCGGTCACACCGACAGTGTCATGATATATATACCGACGGATAAAATTTTGGAAATTAGTCCGAAACCTTTTCACCCACGCGTGTCCTGCTCTGCCGACTCTGGTCTCCGGATCGTCATCTCGTCACCAGCGACCTCCCGCCGCTAGTCTCCGCCGCCATCAACGAAAATCTTCACCTCCGTTGCCGCTGTAGCAAGCTCATCGCCAAGTTAGGGTATGAGTTCGACACTTTGTGCAATCCTTTACCTCTGATTCTTAGCACAAAGACAATGCCATGTTTCTTACCAAGTATGAGATCAATCTATCCATAGAAAACTTCCATTATATTAGTTTTGATTTGAAAATTTAGGGTTAGGTTTCCGCCGAACTCATCTCGGACCGACCGAGTTGTAGAAATCGGTCTCACCGATTTGGCTTAGGCCATTGCACTTGTAATTTTTGGTCTGACCAAAACTTGCAAATCAGTGTGACCGAATTCAGAACTTTGTGAATCCCTAGCAAACTCGGAGTCACTGAACTGTGTCTCAGTCTGACCGATTCCACTAGTTTAGACTCCAAAGTTGCTTCGGTGTCACTGAGTTTAACAAATTGGTAGCTCCGAAATGCTTTCTGTGAAAAACTAAAACTAAGTTTTTGACTCATTCTTTTTGCAAAAATTCTGCACTTTGTGATGCTCATCCACTCTATCTCATCTATAACTATTCACAGGGTCAGCTCTCAGTTTGCAGTTTCAGAATGTCTGATCAGTGACAGCCAAAACAAGTCAAAGGAGTAGATGGATCTGAGTGAGGGCACTAGTCCCTCTGGCAGCTATGATGAGGGTAGTAGGAGCACACCAAGCAATCTGCCTAAGGCAACAACTAGGCAGAGGAAGAAGAAAACCTCAGATTCAGAGGATGAGGACTTTGAAGTTGAGGAAGTGACTTCAAAGAAAAAGGTGCTCAAGAAGGAATATGCTGCTGCTGCTGCTGCTTCCACCAAACTAGGTCAGAACAAGAAGGCTCCAGCAAAGAGAGTGCCAATGTCAAAGGCCAGAGCATCAACACAAGAGACAATGAAATTCACTCTTGAGCCCAGAGAAGATGCAGATGGAAAGAAGAGAAAAGAAAGGGTCAGAAAAACTGTTGCAAGAGTGATTGGAAATCCTTTAATGAGGAGAGATTCTGCAGGAGAGAATGAAGAAGAGGATGCTGCACCAGCACCCAAGTGTCAAAAGCTGATGGGGGATGCCATCAAGTCTGGGGATGCACCTTCAAAGCTGAAGACTGCCCCCAAAGCTCCAGCTCAAGCTTCCAAGTCTGCACCTAAGAGAAGCACTAGGAACATTCCTGCCGAAGAGAAGAACAAGGCCCCAGTGCCTGAGGTTGAAGAAGAGGAAGATGAATCCCAAGTGCTCAGAAAACTCAAGCCAAAGATATCAGACCATGATGACAATCATCCAGTGGTAGAAAACATGAAGGAGAGAAAGGATCCAGGTCTCAGACTATGGAGACAAGTAGATCCATATGTTATAAGGAGGAGACTGATGTGGACTACAGGTTTCACACCAAAGAACAACAAGATTTGTATGAGACAGTGCTACTTGACAAGAAGCCCATTGTGTGTGATATGAAGTGGGTTGATTGGAAATATATTGATGCTAATGAAGATCACTTTCTAGGAGTGCATGAAAGCTTCAAGCTCAATGGAGTTGACAAGTTTGTGGGTCAGAAGTTGACCAAATGGAATGATGAGCTCATTATGCAATTCTACTCAACAACTCATTTCTATCTAGATGGCAAGATTGTCTGGATGTCTGAAGGTACAAGGTACCAATATTTTGTAGATGAGTGGGCCAAGCTCATAAATTCCCCCAAAGAAGCTGAGAAAGACATTGATGTCACTACAAAAAAAAGACACATCCGTGACATTTTGGGCCGAACGAGTTTTTTTCCTGTCATACTTATGACACTTCTATGATGATAATTGTGACAAAACCCGGTATCATCATAGATGTGGTGGGCTCCTACTTGTATGAAAAAAAATCATGACAGAAAATTTTCGTCCTGGGCGGGCCGGAGACGCAGCTGCATGAAATTCTTTGGGCCGTCCATGTTGGAAAAACCATGGTAGAAGCGAGGGCGATGAAAATTTCAGGGAGTTCCGGTTACGGTGGGTGGTCGGGCGCCGAGCGATGCGCATTTCTCTCATACCATACGCGCGTGGGTGCGAGGCGTTGGGCTCTAACTGAACCCGAGTGAGGCATCGCCTAACTGAACCCGAGCGATTGCATTGCAGGCTACATGTTACTGAACCCGAGCGATCGAGCGATTCCTTAGATACTGCTGCTAACTGAAGCCGATCGATGCTGCCTCTAGATGAACAGTGAGCGTT
>NC_041389.1:358755987-358805571 GCF_002162155.2 Triticum dicoccoides
TGCCTCTGGATGAACAGGATCCCGATCGATCGAGCCGGTTGGGGCTGGATGAACAGGACCCCGTGGAGGGCTGGATGAACAGGACGACCCCGTGGAGGGCTGGTTGAACAGTAGCCGGTGGAGGGGTGGTTGAACAGGAGCCCGTGGAGAGGGCTGGTTGAACAGTAGCCGGTGGAGTAGCGCGCGGTGGAGGCTGGATGAACAGGAGCCCGTGGATGAACAGTCGCAGGTGGAGGCTGGAGGAGGTCGACGGTGGATGAATAGTAGCCCGTGGAGGCTGGAGGAGATCGACGGTGGAGATGAATAATATCCCATGGAGTCCTATTTTGCGGTACGCCACACCCCTCGCGATCAATAGTACCCCATTTCGACCATAGGAGGCCCAACACAAGTCTGTTTCCTTCATTTTGCGGTACGCCAGACCCCTCCCGATGAACAGGATCCCGTTTCGGACGTGGCCGGTCGAACAGAAGGCCGTTTCCTCCGTTCTGCGGTATGCCAGGCCTCATTTCCATTGGCTGTTCTGTCCAAGCCGGTTGGCTCCCACGCGTTCCGTTGCCTCCCGATGAACACGAGCATTTCGTTGCCTCCCCATGAACACGACGAACGCAGTTTCTCTGTTCTGACCCAGCCATGTACACGAGCCCTGGCCGTAAGTATGCGAGTAGACCCCACCCGTATATACGTATGTGGCTATATTTACTTTCTTGCACCCTGGCTACTATATGAACGTGTACATGCTACGTGCGCGCCTCTACTACGACACGTGTGCGTCTACATCGACCAGTATGTACGTAAACGTTCGCGACTAGAATGACAACACTACCTACGCTTCGACCAGGTGGGTCCCGATTGTCAGGCACTTCCTTGCGTGCGAAGATGTAGCTGGTGGGTCCCAGCAGTCAGGGGGGCGAATCAATTTTTTTTGCCCGTAATATGGATGCAATTCCTTGCATGCGAAGATGTAGGTGGTGGTTCCTAGCAGTCAGGGGGAAACATTTTTTTTCATGAAATACAGTGGCCCGTCCGGTGGGTCCCTGTTGTCAGGTGGAGGAATAATTATTTTGCGCGTAATAAGGAGCCAATTCCTTGCGGTTGCCGTGGACCCAGCTGTCAGCCTATCAATGTACATCACTCTTCCGATGGAAGTCGTTCCATGAACACGCTGACCATGCCGCGCCGAGAGCACCAGGGCGGTGGAGGACGGCGAGGCCTAGGAAGGGGACGACGCGGAGCCCAGGAAGACGCGGCAGTGGATGCCCACGCGTAGAGGAATATGAGGGTTCACTGGTTTAGCTGTGATGTGAGGCTGCCGTCGCCACAAAATAACAGGGGGTGTGGGTGAGTAGAGGGATGGCCTGGCCAGCGATGGGAGTAGTAGGGGGCGGTGAGGCCTCCGCGGCATCACAGCCGGCCAGGGAAGGCAGGAGCACGCGTCACGATTAGTGCTGGTTTTGGCAGCTGGAGCAAGAAGACTAGAGGTTGAAGAAGCACTACGGCCGTTGGATGGACATTGTACGGTCACCGGAGCTAGAATCGTTCATATCGACTAAGTTGACAAAGCCCTCTGTCCCTGTTAACTTAGTTGGCCCACAAGTCAGCCTCCCACTATGGTGGGTCCCAGCTAGCAGGGGGTATTCATTTTTTTGTGCGTAATAAGGAGGCACTTCCTTGCGTGCGAAGATATAGCTGGTGGGTCCGACTTGTCAGCGGGGGGAACGTTTTTTTCGCGAAATATAGAGGCCCTTCCGGTGGGTCCTAGCTGTTAGGTGGAGGAATCATTATTTTGCGCGTAATAAGGAGGCATTTCCTTGCGTGCGGCCGTGGACCCAGCTGTCAGCCTCTCCACGCACAGTCTACTTCCAATGGTGTCGTTCGTTGACCACGTTGACCACTCCGCGCCGAGCGCATCCAAGGTGGTGGACGACGGCGAGGCCCCGGACAGCAACGAGCCGGAGATGGGAAGACACGGGAGTAGAGTCGCAGACGGAGAGGTGTACGAGAGTTAACTGATTCTGGTGCGGTGTGGTTCGGCAGTCGGTGGAGAAGAATAGGCGGTGTGGAGGGGTGGAGGGATGGCCTGGCCAACGATAGAGTAGCGCATCACAATGAAGCATTCTAAGCAGACTGCTAGCAGAAGGAGGCGGGAGCAGGAGGTCCCAACGGTGCTGGAGGAAGAAGACGAGAGATTGAAGATGGATGTCAGTCGTTGGATGTAAATCCAACGAATAACAATGTCAGAATCATTTGTTGACTAAGTTGACAACGACTTGCATTGGCTTCGACCTATTGGCCCACATTTCAGCCTCCAAAAATGTGGCACGTATTCAACCCATTTTTTCAGAATTTACAGTCTTTTTTTTTGCGGGGTAGAATTTACAGTCAATTTGATCTTTTTTTGAATTGCAGTCCATTAGCTGGGCTGGGTGAACAAATAATGTAGCGTCCATGCGGCCCATTTATTTTTTCCTAAAAAATTACAGGCCATTTGCACTTTCTCAAAATACACGATTTTGCTTGGCTGATTCTAATTATAATGTTGGGTTGGGCTAGCAATGTTATCAAAAAATAAACAGGGGCTGAGCATTTTGTTATAAATATGTTTAAATAATAAGTGATTTATTATTACATTGGTCCTTAAATCTTACCAAGCTTTTGCACACAATCACTAGGATTTTCGTGCCAAAAAAATCCAGGATTTTATTGTTAAGAATTTTTTTTATAAGTTAATAAGATGTGGGATATTGTTTTCTAACATATGTAAGTATCTGTTAAATATATGATGACAATAACAATAATATATAATATTGTATAAAATAATTTAAATATATATAATATAGTTAGAAGGGAAACATAAGTTGGACCAGGCGTTCCTATTCTTATATAGAAAAATAGAACAGATCTCTGTGTTTTCTTCAAAAAAATACATAAATTTGGCTGCTGATGTTTCAGGAAAAATAAAACCTCGGATGGGAGGTCCATAGGCCGGTCGATACATGACGACCCTCAAGAAAATAGAAACCAGCATGTCGTGGGCTGCGCATGTTAAAAAAGAAAGCCTAGATGGGGCAGACCAAAACCCAGCTGATACTTGCTGCCCCAGTGATAATAAATGATACCTGCCAGCTCTCCGACATCGTTGTGAATTTATCTCCTATAGTAACTACGTTGAAGCACCAAAAAATGTAACTATGTTGACAAACCCGTGGGCCCCAATGTCAGTAATAGCATTAGGATGAAATATTTTTTCGATGAGGCACTTGCTTGCATACGGCCATAGACCCGGTGGGTCCCAATTGTCCGCCTCTCCACTTACAGTCCTCTCCAGATTGCTCTCGTTTGTTCAGCATGTTCACGACGGCAGACATCGGCGTCGCGGCTAGCGCACAAAGGCGTAGGATGGGATCCGACCACCTGAGGAAGTGCCTTATTAGTAACGAAACTACTGAACTAGCCTAGTGGCCAAGTGATACTACCCGACAGCTGTTCCGCCCGGGTTCGATTCCACCTGTGTAGGGAAAATATCTCCAAATTTTTTGCCTCTGCCTTTATTGACATGTGGGTCCCCATTGTCATCTACACACACCACGTCCAACACCTGCCAAAACTTTGTCCCTCGTTTTCTCTATTTTTCGCACACTCGACATTGTGTGGGCATTTTGAAAATAGCATATCTTTTTGACTGTGCATCATATGAAGATGTGCTATGCATGAATGTTGATCAGCATGATGTTAACTGGCTGGTAGTTCCATTTTCGACCATGAATAAAACTTCCAACATGATGTTAACCCTGTTTAAAAAGGCCGTGTTAATATAAATGCTCTGCCACTGAAAGCTGCAGTTTCTTATCTGAAACTAAACTTGCAATTTCTTATCTGAAACTGAAACTTGCAGTTTCTTCTCTGAGAATCACATTGTCTGCACTTTTATACTCCTATGAAACTACATTTCTTGAAGTGCTAAAAATAGATCTCTAGAATTCATAAAATACTTCATATGCTCAATACTGCAAATCTGAAATTCAAAAGACATTCATATATGAAAGTACTCTCAAAATACACAACACAAAACACAATTCACAACCTGCAAATACTGACAACCCTAAACTCCTCCTGACAATTCACAACCTGCCGGACTATTGGGCTGGGGGGGGGCAGTCCCTTCCTATTCCTCGGCGGTAGACAGCCGCCCCGTGAGACGATGTGAACGACGAGGGAGAGGATGGCGGGGAAGCATCATCAGGCCAACTGCTTTTCTCCTCTTGCAGTTGGGTTCGGTCTATGAAGACTCCACCGGCTCGCTCGGGCATGACACCCTCACAAACGACACCCTGTAGATGCTCGATCCTTCAATCACTAGTGGATGCTCCATCTGGGATCAATACTCCCACCATCGCTCCCTCACGATCGGATTTGGTGAATTTGTTTGCTCCATGACCTAGAGGAGCAGCTCTATGTACTCCTGCGCGACTCCGTCCAGGAGTATCACCGCCTTTTCGCTCTGTTGCAGATATTTGGCCATGGATATCGCTGTCGCCGCTAGTTGGTCCTTGTTGTCAAACCAAGACTGTATCTCCAACATCCTAGCTAGCTTCACAGGGTCGCCGTCTGCGATCCTCATGTATTGGTTGTACTCCTCCATCGATCTACTTCTCCACAACACCTTCACTCGCCCGCGGTGGTTTTTGAATGGAAGAGGAGAGGAGCAGCGCTGGTTTGGGATTAGAACGGGAGAGGAGCGACGCTGGTTTTGGATTGGAATAGGAGAGGAGGGGCGGTGGTTTTGAAATGGAAGAGGAGAGGAGCGGCGTTGGATTTAGATTGGAACATGAGAGGAGCGGCGGTGGTTTAAGAGGAGAAGAGCGGAAGAGCGGCGCTGGTCTTGGAAGTATTTTTTGTTTGCGTATTTTGGGTCAAAGTTTGACCATGTACTGTATTTGACAAGCAAAATGTGAATGCATGTCACCAAAAACTGTATTGTTTGGTTCGTATCTGAATGTACTTGCAACTTATATTATTATTGCAATGTATAACATATATTTTATTTGCGAAAATCATGGTCAATTATGACCCAGAATAAAAGGGAGACTAGTTAATGTGGGGTCGCATTCTTAATTGAAGGGTAAATTGATTTTGATTTTGATCCAGTCACAGCGCGCCGGCCCTATCGTCCAATCCTAAATCGCTGCCGCACGCTCCTCTCCCTCTTCTCCATTGCAAAACCACCTCCTCTCCTCTCCATCTTCTCCATTCCAAAACCACCATCTCGCCTCTCCCTCTTCTCCATTGCAAAACCACCTCCTCTCCTCTCCATCATCTCCATCCCAAAACCACCGTCTCGCCTCTCCCTCTTCTCTTTTGCAAGACCACCGTCTCTCCTCCCATCTTCCAAAGCTAGCACCGGACCACTCAGAAGGACATCTATGGAGAGGATGCAACATCGAATCAGGCAGATCGCCGGCGGCGACCAGGCAAAGTTAGCCAGGTTGAAATAGATCCTTACTTGGTTTGACAATGAGTGGAAGATTTCAAGGACGGTGAGGGCCATGTGGCAATGTATGCGAAAGAGCGAGACGACGACGATGAGGGAGACGATGTACATGTACTCCTCGGCGGCAGTCACGCCGCAGTCCTCGGAGTTCATCGAGTATCTCCTCTTGGCGATGGAACAGACAGATTCGCCCGAGGTGACAGTCAGGCATAGGTGGTGGGCGTATAGGTCGAAGGTCGAGCACCCAGAGGATAACGAATCGATCGAGTACGGTGTGCCGTTCGTGAGGGTGTAGAGCCGGCCGGAGCTAGAAGAGTATTCGTTCTCCCACCGCAAGAGGAGGCCGGATGGCGCGACATCGCTTCCCCTCCGTTCTCCATGGTTCCCTCGACGCTCGCCTTGTTTCAACGGTGGTGGTAGGGTTTAAGGTAAGCTTCGCACTAACCTAATCTTCCACCTGCTCATGCTTACAATCAGTGTGACAGCTAATGAAAATCATGCTTACAATCAGTCTCCGAGTACTATGCCAATCACCCTAAAATAGCTCTGGACCTTTGGGTGAAAGTTGTGACACTGTGTACAAATAAAGAAAAATAGATTGGTGCTTCTTTCAGAAAAGAGTACTCCCTAGAAAACTGCCAATATAAGCTACTAGTATTTGGTTAGAGGATTTGCTGCCGAGAAAGATCCGTCCACAGAGAGAGCCACACATCCCACTTGTGGTGGTGGATGCCAATGCATGCATGGAGCATGGTTGGTGTCGGTAATTTTTACTTGGCACACCTCACGCTCTGCATATATGCCGGTTCCGTACGTACATTTGTGCAGTTCCACCAAAATGCAGCTGAATAACCCTGTTTGCACAGATAATGAAAAAGCGTGATTACATTATAGTGGCACTAGTTGATGAAACATACAAAATAAATAGAAGAAAAATATTGTGATAGTATCATAGTATGCCATGCTGCGAGGGCGAGATGGGCCATGCGACGCCTCAAACGGTACGCCTCATACTGGAAATCATCCCAAGTCTCCTAGATACACCTTCTGCCAGTGATGAACATCAGTGTACAACAGTAGTACAAGGAGGGGCCTTGAGACATTCAAATCTCTATTTTTGTGCAGATCAACTAAAATTAAGCACCCCAGTTTGCATAAACGCTTAAACATTAACAATGGGACTAGTTGATGAAACATACATTAACAGAGAGAAGCACTTTCTTTATCTACATTGGAAATTAAATGATAGAGAGGACACTCGCTCTATTTTAACTGTATTATTACTTCATTTTATCAGTGACACTAGGGTCGAGCAGGTGGCAAACAAGGTGTACCATGCGTCGCAAGGATGAAGGCCGGGGGTGCTTAGACTGGGATGCTGAAGCTGGCTCTTTCAGTCCCTATCTTCCCCCTGATGTTTCTATGGTAGCATTTGGGTTGTAATCCAAACTTGGTCGAGCTGGTGCTATGTCCCCCTACCTGCCTAGCTTATGTGGTGAACTTGTCTCCTACTAGTACTCAGTCCGTTCTAGTAGTAGTTGCATAACTGCCCGTTTACACTGAGATGTTGTCGGATAATGGTTCTCTATGGTTGGATTTCTTTAATGAAATCAGAGGGAACCCCCTCTTTCGATATATAAAAAAATAGTGGCACTAACGGTGCCAAAACATTGCTTGAAATTAATAGTGCCACTAGATTAAGGTGCAAAATAATAACATTACTGCTTTATCATGGCAGCGCCAAAACAGTAGCACAAGAGCAGGATTAACATGCAGGATCTTTGGCAAACGATCAGACCAAAAAGGAACATACCTCGTGATGGGAACCATATCTGCAGTCAACGCCATCGTAGAAGGGATGACACCAATCACCAACATGGATGATTCAATTCATGGGACCTTTTGGTGCAGTTACCTAAATGAAGCAATGTCTGTCGGATATCGGGTTCCGGCAAAACCCTTAAGGTTCGAACTCTGGGGTGCGCACAAAGATCTTCCTCCTACCGATCCTCGTCCCAACGCCTCGCTGCGAATCTAAGCTACATGATGAACAACACAAGGGACACAAGGTTTATACTGTTTCGGGCCACCGTTGTGGTGTAATACCCTACTCTAGTGTGTGGTGTGGTGGATTGCCACTGGGGCTGATGATGAATTGTACAGGGGCAGATCAGCCTTGCGAGGGGTGTTCTTGGGCTGGTGCGGTGATCCGCTTGGGTGCATCTCTCTAGGCTCTAGATGAAGTGATCTCTCTCTCTTTGGTGGTGGATATCTCTATATATAGAGGCCCTGGTCCTCTTCCCAAATATTGAGCGGGAAGGGAGCCAACAACGATTTGAAGGGGAACATCTAGTACAAGTTATCCTGACTAAAGTTGGTCTTAGGCTGCCAAAGGCACTGGCGATGACATCGTCTTGGGCTCCACGATGACCTCCATCCTGCCGCTCTGCTGGTCTTGGTCTCATTGCACCGCAATGGTAACCTTTGCTTGATGCCTCGGTACTCCGCGCCTGCGCTTTCCCCCTTTGCACCAAAGAGGAAACAAGGACACTGCACAGGCCGGCGCCGCCTGGAGCCCGCCTGGTCTCGATCGTCACGACTTGCATCACGAGCACCTCGCGAGGTACCCCTGCATTGATCTCTCTGCCTCCTCACAAGCCTGCCTGGTGAGGCCATTCCTGAGGAAGCCTTGCATCGTCCGCCCCGCGTGGCTTGGCCCCTCGCGAGGGTCTTGAGCTTGTGTTGATGAAGATGGGCCGTACTGGGCCACCACTTGAGCCACTCCGCAGGCAGGCAAGTCTGGGGACCCCCGTTCCTAGAACGCCGACAGTAGCCCCCGGGCCCAAGGCGCACTCGGACCTGGCTTAGCAGCAAAGCGAAGGGCAAGTGTGGAGCGCCGCGGGCCCCAACAGCCTGCGGCCTTGGTCACCGCGTGGCGGTTGATTGGACGTGGGCGTCTCCGCTTCCCCACGCTGCCTCGGCAACTGCCCGATTTGACGAGTCCCTGCATGCCAAAATAAGTCATGATTACCTGCGATCGTGGAGGCCGACGGTTGGCCTCCTCTGGGCTATAAGTACGAAGAGGCGTGAGCCCCCGCAGTCCATCTCTTCTTGCTCCGCTCCTTCTTCTTCGCTCCTCCTCCATCTTGATGGCAATGGTGCCGATCCGCCGGTTCTTAGCCGAGGAGAAAGGAAAGGCCCCCCGAGAGGGGCCCGACCCGCTCCCGCCGAAGAAGCGGCCGGTCCCCGGCCGCCGTGACGAGGTTGCCCGGCCGGAGACGTCGAGGCCTTGGTACGAGCGTCCACCCCCTGGGTTCCCGCTACCTCTGTACGCCCGGGCCGAGGGCCCTAGAGAGGAAGACGCCGAGCGGCGTCGCCTGCACCGTCTGTGGCGTCGACGAGTTGTGGTGGTGCGCGCCATTGCTCCTGGAGTCCATGCCGCAGACTCCTCTCGAGAGCTCGTGCTTCACGCCGCCATGCCTCCGAGCTCCTGGATACACCTTCCTCCTTCCTTTGCCTTCGAGATGCCGCCGAGGGGGCCTCTTGAGCTCTGACTGCAGCACGCCGACTATGGTACCCCCGCGACCGGAGCGGAGGTCGAGGTCGTCGCTCCGGGCAAGGTCTACATGACCCGGGGCTGGGGCGAGATCACCCGGGTCTGCCAAACAGGAGGTGCCCTCGTGATTCATCTCAAATACGATGGTGCCTCCCTGATACTCTTCAAGGTCTTCAACGCGGAAGGACGCCGGCTGGAGCGCTGCCCCATAGGATGCGGCTAGGGCGGCGGTGTGGCAAGGGCTAGGCCTGCCCTCTGCTTCCTCAGCGGCTCCTCTGGCAGCAACGGAGATGCTAGGGGGGGGGGGTCCAGCGACTCTCCCGAGCTTCTCGTGACTCCGGAGATGAGCGGCGACAGCTACGAGCCCCCGAGCTCGCGTCGTGCTCGGAGCAAGGCAGCTGCATCAGGCCGCCGACGCGGCTGATCTGGATGGGGTTGGCGCCGACGCTTGGTGGCCCACTGTTGATGATGGCGTCGACCATGGAGGCACATGTAGTTAGGGCTCATTAGGATTAGCACCTTTTGTTACTTGCGAGGAATCAAGGAAATACCCCATGGGGGCATGTAAAGCGTCTGCTGTGTCTTTTGTTAATATCATCCTTATTATGAAGTGGTGCAAGATGCTTGTCCTGTTTCAGCTCAGTTACCCCTTTCTAACCTCGCGACGGCTTGGTGCTCTATGCTGACAGGTCCTGGTCCCCAGGCAGCCTTCAGGCGTCGCTGGTTTGCCAGGTCGCGATGCCGTGGTCAAGGCCAGGAGGTGAGCGACCCGAGGTCCAATAAGAGCCCCTGAAGCGCGATGCTCAGGAGGTCCCCTTTAGCGCTCAAGCAGCCACCACAAGGAGAGAAAGGAAGGCAACGTCGCTGTCATAGGGCCGCATTAAGTGAGGGTTTGGTGTCGCGTCGATTAGCTGCTCCAGGAGTGTGACTTATCTCAAAAGCTTGGAGCCTTTCCTTCGTGAGGTGCCGGACCTGCGTGCCGGCAGCTGGGATGTTGCTGGGTTAGGCCTTCGTGAGCTTCTCCTCCCTTCCCCGCACTCTCCTTCGTGCTCTACGTCCTCAGGTCTCGGCCCTCGAGCTAGCTCAGCCGCCGCTGGTATGCCAGGTCGCGATGCCGTGGGCAAGGCCAGGGGGTGAGGGCTGGAGAGCCAGTAAGAGCTCCTGAGTCGAGATGCTCAGGAGCCCCCCTTTTAACACGCGAGCGGATCATATGGGTAAGAGAGAGAGAGCTCGCGACACCCTCCATGTTATTCCTTAGGTGAACCCTGTAAACCAATATGAGGGAAGCAAGGATTGCCATTACGATTGCCGGCCAACCATTGGTTGCTCCGAGAGAGTGATGGGGGCACCGAGGGCCTAGTGAGGTAGCGCTTTGCGGGGCTGCCGCGGCCAGAGCTCGACCACTCATATTTGTCGACGTTGCAGGGACGGACCCATGCGCAAGCACCGTGCCAGCGCGAGCGACTCCAAGGGCAGATGTCAATCAAGCAGGCGATTATGATAGGCAGGTTAAGCATGGAGGCAAACCAACTTAGATAGATGCAGGAAGGGTACACGCCACTGGGTGAGGCCCGAGCGGCTTGGGGATGATGTAGCTCAAGGGGCGCCCCCAGCAAAGTAAACTAAAGACATAAGCGAAACGGATACATGCCGCGGGGACGGGCCCGCGCGACCTAGGAATGATGCAACCCTGAGAGCGCTCCCAGCTGAAATGGAACTCGAAAGATGTCACCCAATAGCATTGCAGAGCGGGTGTTGGAGTAGCTGATGATGCGCGGTGAAGAAGCTGATCCTCACGAGCCTTCGAAGCCCTGAGCCTCGGGAGGCTCTGGGGGTCCGGGCGGCTCCTCAAAGTCCATCTCCATCTCTGCCAGGAAGGCGCGGTGCCTGACCTCCTGAGCTTCCAGAATGCTCCGCATCAGGCGCTGGTGAGCAGCAGCCATGTTCGGCAGGCCGAAAGGCATGCAACCTTTACTACACTACACCCTCTCACTGCCCCTATTTAGCCCGAAAGGCTTGTAACTTCCCCAAAACCTTACTTATTCAGGGCAAGATTCGGAACTTAGGGTCACTGCCTTTCATCCGCCTTTCTCTCATATTCTTAGGTAGCTGTGAGGTGGACCCTCGCAACGTCCCACGTGCGAAGGCCAGAAACGCTCCTGAGACGCGGCTCGATTGAGCCCTAGGTAGTCGATGCAGACGCGCAGCCCACCATTCTCGCCTGGATGGGGAGCTACGCTGAGTAGGCGGCGATCACCGCGCATAACTCTCGATTCCTGCAGCTCCTGAGTGACCTTGGTGATGAACTCCTGAGGGTTGGTCCCTCCTTGCTTTATGCCTTCCTGAGGGAAACATGCCGTGAAGCACGCCTGCAAGTGGTGCCTGAGCGCCTCCCTCGTGATCTTGGCAAAGTCAGAGGCCCTCTAGGAGAGAGCCCCTGAGCCTTGCCCGAGGAGGGCGCCGGGCACGCCTTGCTATGCGATGGAGGGTGGCGCCCCCTCAATGGGTGCAGATCCTGGCGCGGTGCCTCCGGAGATGCCCGCCTCCAGAGGCCTTGATCTGGGTGATGTCTTCTTCTCCTTGGGAACTGCCTCAGGAAGGTTCCCACTCTTGCTATCTGGATCCTCGACTGATGTAGCTTGGAAGGCACGCTCGAGAGAGCACACCGCATCCTTCTCCTCGCATGGGACTGTGATGACTCCGCCGCTTCCCGGCATCTTGAGGACATTGTATCCATGATGAGTCACTGCCATGAACTCGGCCAGGGCCGGATACCTGAGGATGGCATTGTATGGCAGGCGAATGTGGGCAACGTCGAAGTCGATGAGCTCGGTCCGGTAGTTCTTGCATTGTCCAACGATGACAGGGAGGCGGACCTGCCCTATCGGGGTGGTGGAGCCGTCAGTGACTCTAAAGAAAGGCTTGGTCGGCTGAAGCTGGTCATATGGCACTTGGAGATTGTTGAATGTCTCGACGGACAGGACGTTGAGCCCTGCGCCGCCATCGATGAGGGTCCTGATAACTTGCACATTGCTAATGATTGGGGAACAAAGCATTGGGAGGACACCGGCTGTAGCCGCACACTTGAGCTGATCCGCTGAGCTGAACGTGATGGCACGCGTGGGCCACCTGAGAGGGGGCGTGGCCTTGAGCTTGGGAAGGACTGCGTTCACCTCGCGAGCAAACTGCTTGAAGATGCGCTGAGAGGCTGGGGCATGGGCACCGCCCAGGATGCAAGCGATAGCACGCGGTTCCTGGAAGCCCCCAGCCCCCTCGTCCTGATGATGGTCGTCATTCCTTCTTGGCGGTGGCGGCAAAGGAGGAAGGCCTGCGTTGCCCTGCGAGCGATCCTTGCAAGGCTCATCCCTCCAAGCCCCCTCGCGAGGCTGGTCCTGCCAGCGGTCCTCGCGAGGTCGGTCACGCCACCCTTGGCGAGGGCCTCGGTCGTCCCATCGTCCTCCACCTCTTCCTCCTCCTCGGCCGTAGCCCCGATCGTTGTGCTCGGGGCGTCGACCGATCGTCCTTCTCGCACGGCCCTAAGCTCTTGGCATTCGTTGGTGTTGTGGGTGTGGAGGTCGTGGTACATGCAGTACCGGCTGCCCTTGGACGACTCCGGCTGGTCCCTGCCGCACTTCGTGTCTGGCTCTTCTGTGAGCACGGCTGCTCCTTTGCGCTTCACATCGTTGGCCTTGGCTTTCTTCTCTTCTGGGTCAGCAGCTGGGAGCTTGAGAAGGGAGAGGCGCCCCTCCTCAGCCCTTGCGCACTTGGTCGCCAGGTTGAACAGCTCCAGAGATGTGCACAGGTCCTCGTGGATAGCTAGCTCCTCCTTCATCTTGATGTCGTGGACGCCATCAGAGAACGCTGAGATGATGGCCTCCTCGGTCACCTTGGGAATCTTGAGGCGAGCGCTGTTGAAGCGCTGGATGTACTTCTGCAGGGTCTCTCCTGGTTGCTGCTTGATGCGGCGTAGGTCACCCACGACCGGAGGTCGGTCGCGGGTGCCCTGGAAGTTGGCAATGAAGCAGGTGCGCATCTCGTCCCAAGAGGAGATCATGCCGGGAGGCAGGTTTAGGAGCCAGGTGCGGGCACCATCTTTGAGCGCCATCGGAAACCAATTCGCCATGAACTTTTCGTCTCCGTTGGCCGCTTTGATGCCCAGCTCGTAGAGCTGCAGGAACTTAGTGGGGTCAGAAGTGTCATCATAGCGAGGAGGCAGATCCGGCTTGAACTAGCCGGGCCAAGCGACACTGCGTAGCTCGGTGGAGAAGGCGCGGCAGCCTACGGTTGCCACCGGAGCCCTCCACAGACGCGGGGCTTTCTCCTGGGGATTCCTGCGTGCCGCCGCTAGGGGTAGCGCAAGGTCTTGATGTGCTGGCGCAGGGACGCGATCATGACGTGCTGGAGCGGGGAGCATGCGAGCACCTTCTTGGGGACGAGGGATTTCTTGGCAGCTCCTTTCTTGTCGCGCGTGCGCTGGACGCGGTGGGTCTAGTCCAGGGGCCTCGCGCCTTGGAGCCAGGGCGCCTTCTTGGGGAGGAGGTGGTGGAGGCACCTCCTGAGCTGCATCACCCACGCAGGACGGAGGGTGAGGTAGCGAGAGGGACGGCGCAGGGGAGCCCCCTACGGCGCTGACGAGCTCGGTGATGCGAGCGAGCCACTCCTCGTAGAGGTCGTCGACGGGGTGGTAGTGCAGGAGCTCGCGTGCCAGGAGCAACACGGCATGCGCGTCCGTGGGAGCGCGACGGGCGTGAGACGACAAACCAGCTGGAGTCAGCGACGGAGTGGCAGTGCAGCCTTCCCGCCGCACCGAGGGATACATCAACGACACCTGCTGCTCGTTCCCAGCCGGGCCGGTGGCGGCGTTGGCGGCAAGCGATGGAGAACGACGGGGAGGCCCACCGACGGGAGCCGTCTGGGCGACGCGGGCGGTGAGAGCAGCCCGATGCTTGGCACGAGCTTGGCGAGCGTTAGCCATGGATGCGATGAACGATCGTACGCGGAACATCGGAAGAAAGATTCCGGCGCACCCCTACCTGGCACGCCAAATGTCGGATATCGGGTTCTGGCAAAACCCTTAAGGTTTGAACTCTAGGGTGCGCGCGAAGATCTTCCTCCTACCGATCCTCGTCCCAACGCCTCGCTGCGAATCTAAGCTACACGATGAACATCACAAGGGACACAAGGTTTATACTGGTTCGGGCCACTGTTGTGGTGTAATACCCTACTCCAGTGTGTGCTGTGGTGGATTGCCTCTAGGGCTGATGATGAATAGTACAGGGGCAGAACAGCCTCGCGAGGGGTGTTCTTGGGCTGGTGCGGTGATCTGCTTGGGTGGATCTCTCTAGGCTCTAGATGAAGTGATCTCTCTCTCTTTGGTGGTGGCTATCTATATATATAGAGGCCCTGGTCCTCTTCCCAAATATTGAGCGGGAAGGGAGCCAACAACGACCGTTTTTGAAGGGGAACATCTAGTACAAGTTATCCTGACTAAAGTTGGTCTTCGGCTGCCAAAGGCACTGGCGATGACGCCGTCTTGGGCTCCACGGTGACCTCCGTCTTGCCGCTCTGCTAGTCTTGATCTCGTTGCACCGGAATGGTAACCTTTGCTTGATGCCTCGGTACTCCGCGCCTGCGCTTGCCCCCTTTGCACAAAAGAGGAAACAAGGACACTGCACAGGCCGGCGCCCGCCTAGTCTCGATCGTCATGGCTTGCATCACGACCACCTCGCGAGGTACCCCTGCCTTGATCTCTCCGTCTCCGCGCGAGCCTGCCTGGTGAGGCCGTTCCAGAGGAGGCCTTGCGTCGTCCGCCCTGCGAGGCTTGTCCCCTCGCGAGGGTCTTGAGCTTGAGTTGATGAAGATGGGTCGTAGTGGGCCACCACTTGAGCCACGCCGCAGGCCGCAGGCAGTCAAGTCTGGGGACCCCCGTTCCCAGAACGCCGACAATGTCCCATGAGCTAGCAGCTTCTTTTTTAAGAAAGGGCTCCAGCCCCGGTTCCATTTCCATCAGAAAACAAAACCCACAGAGCTTCTTCTTCATTAGTTGCAATAAAATTGAGCAACATCAAGGTTGGTTGTGAAGCTCCTGGATTGTTCAACTATAATTTGGATATCATTTGTGCAGTTCAACTAAGATCGAGCGTGAAATGTATATCTCTGTTTGCACAAAAAAGGTGGAAAGGAGGGTGACTAACAAGTGATGAAACATGCATCAAATGAAAAGAAGCATGTTCTTGATCTGAATGGCAATCCTACAAGGACAATAGCAATTTATAAAGTAGCAGCATTGCTAGATATTAGTGTGGGCATTAGGATTAACTATGACGACCGTTAAATACGACATTACTTTAATGGTGCCATTGCTTCATTTTACCAGCAACATTACATTAACAGCTGCTACAGAGTCGGTATTTGGGCACGGGAGACTAGGCAGACCAGGACAGTTGCATTTCTAACGAAAAGAAGCAACTTATCTATTGGGAAATTTAGCAGGACATGTAAAAAAGTGCCATTGATTCATATTACAGGAGGCATTACATTGAAAACAACATTGGTTTAACGTGTCCTTACTTTTAATAGTGCGACTGCTACATTTTACCTGTGGCATTACATAAGAGTGGCTCGGGGCAACAAACATTAGAAAAGGATATCTGGGTTGGTCCCATTTTTGTTCGGTATAGCCACCTTATACTGTGTGAGGCTAGCAAATCTATTGCTGGACTTACTCTATTGACTTGTCCCCCAGTCCCCACTTTCTTTCCCTTTTCAACCAATAGATCGGGTTTATATTGAGTTTGTACTGAGTTTCCCTTTATTTCCCTATTAGACCCAGAGACCAGTTGGATAGCTAGTCTCTGCTACTTTTCGCCCCCACTATTTCCTCTTTCGACCAAGTCCTAGATTCAGGTAACAAATCTTCCCCCACCCCCACCCCCTTTCTTCCTTGTTTGAACCAAGTAGTACTAGATTCGAGTGCATGAACTAGTTTTACCTCTTAACCATAAAAATTTAGGTGGTTTTTGAACAGCCGATCGATCCTATCTACGAGGGGGCCTGAGAAATAGTAAAAGATACAAATGTAGTGACGTCAGGAGCTCGGTAAGTAGAGCAAGGCCGGTTTCGAAGGAAGTTATACCCCGAGTGTCACGCCCAATATGCGACCCTATCCTAAAGGAACTCGAAGGTCCCACCAAGGATAGAAGCGCATATTGGAGATGCTTTTGCAAGGTGGATATCATTACATCATACCATTACATAATACTTGGGGATACATACAAGAGGCATACAATGTCACATGAATACAACAACATCATACATAAGAGCAACATCTGACTATGGATGAAACACAAACAGAAACTCAAACGACAACCACCCTGCTAGCCCAGGCCGCCGACATGGAACCAATCCCCTGATCGAAGAAGAAGCAGAAGAAGAACTCTAAAACAAGCAAGCATCGCTCTCGCGTCATGATCATCGCATTACCTGTACTTGCAACTGTTGTTGTAGTAATCTGTGAGCCACGAGGACTCAGCAATCCTATTACCATGGGTATCAAGACTAGCAAAGCTTAATGGGTAAGGAATGGATAAGTGGTGAGGTTGCAGCAGCGGCTAATCATGGCTAACATACGCAATTAAGAGCGAGGAGAGAAGCAAACGGAACGGTCGAGAAGCTATAAGAGATCAAGGGGTGATCCTGAAACTACTTACGTTCATACATAACCCAAAACCGTGTTCACTTCCCGGACTCCACCGAAAAGAGACCATCACGGCTACAGACGCGGTTGATGCGTTTTAATTCGAATCTGGTGTCAAGTTCTCTACATCTAGACATTAACAAATTCCCATCTGCCACATAACCGTGGGCACGGCTTTCGAAAGTTTATACCCTGCAGGGGTGTCCCAACTTAGCCCATTATAAGCTCTCACGACCAACGAAGGATATTTCTTCTCCTGGGAAGACCCGATCTGTCTCGGAATCCCGATTACAAGACATTTCGGCAATGGTAAAGCAAGACCAACAAGACCACCCGAATGTGCCGACAAATCCCGATAGGAGCTGCACGTATCTCGTTCTCAGGGCACACCGGATGAACACTACGTATAGCTAAAACCAACCCTCAAGTTTCCCCGAGGTGGCGCTGCAAGTGGCTCTAGTTCGTACCAACACTTAGAGAAGCACTGGCCCGGGGGGGGGGGGGCGGTTTAAATAAAGATGACCCTCAGGTTAATTACTCCCAAGGGAAAGGTAATAGGTTGTTAGGCAAATGTAAAACCAAGGTTGGGCCTTGCTGGAGGAGTTTTATTCAAGGTGAACTGTCAAGGGGTTCCCATACACCCGGCCGCGTCAGGAACGCAAAATCAAGGAACATAACACCGGTATGATAGAAACTAAGGCGGCAAGAGTGGAACAAAACACCAGATATAAGGCTGAGCCTTCCACCCTTTACCAAGTATATAGATGCATTAATTAAATAAGAGATATTGTGATATCCCAACATAATCCTGTCCATCATGGAGCAATCTTCAACTTCACCTGCAACTAACAACGCTATAAGAGGGGCTGAGCAAAGCGGTAACATAGCCAAGCAACGGTTTGCTAGGAAGGGTGAAAAGGTTAGAGGCTGACATGGCAGTTTGGGAGGCTTGGTAAACAAGTGATAGGTAGCACAACATAGCGATAGAACGAAGCAACTAGCATAGCAATGATAGTAGTGAGATCCAGGGTAGCGGTCATCTTGCCTGAAATCCCGCAAGGAAGAAGAACGACTCCATGAAGAAGTCAAACAGACGAAGACGAACCAAGCGTAGATGAACAAATCCTCGCATCACAACGAAATAGGAACTATCGAGAAGAAGCACAACCGAAAAGAAGCAAACAACATGGTAAACACACAACTCATAAACATGACATGATGCACAACCAAGCGTGATGCATGACAAAGGCGAAATGATGCTACTCATGGCAAGAGATGAAGCATATAAGAATAACACATGAAAGCATGTTTAAATGAGGCCGAAAACAACATATAACAAATCCGGTAAGTCCTCATATGCAAATTTCGAAATGGGTCCAGATCTGAATAAACCTTATGTTCAAGTAGTTAAACAGCAAGTTAAAATGCACCAAGATGATCTACATGAAAATCTAGTCAAGTTACATATAAAGTTCATTTAGTTCGGAGCTACGGCGTAGAAGATATGAGCAGAACAAGTCAAACATGGCATTGATGCAAACGGCATTCAAACATCAAGGAAACATTCTCAAAACAAGGATTCAACATGATAGGATGAAACTACATGCAAATCTAAGCAAGTTTCATATAGAGCACACTCCAAACGGAGCAACGGTGCAACACATACACTCCAAACAAGATATAACAACAATATGTCCAAAACAGCAACTAGGCATCTTGCAAGCATCATGAAAATATGCTACAACACCCCAACATGAAAACAGAAGGCATGGGCTTGATGTACAAATGAAGCTTAACAAAACATGAACACTAAGATATCTCCAGAAATCACTAGAACATGCTCAAAAGGACATGGCAAGATTGCAAATAATAACAGTTTCACAGACTGGCAGAAATCACAAAGCATGACAGAAATAACATCAGGTTGCAAAGTTTAGAGCTCTCAAACAAGATGTTACAGCAAGCTATCATGGCAAAATAGAGCATGGCATGCTAATACCAAAGACAAAGAACAAAACTCCCTCACTGAACTAATTCCAAAGATCAACAGAAAAGATGGTAGGATCCATGCAAACATGGCAAGTGATATGACAGATTCAGACTGAAAATAACAGGACATGGCAGAAACAACGATAAGTAGGCATGTTGGTGAGCTTTTACAACTCACCACAGAGTAATAAGTGGCATTACAAGGTGACCAACAGTAAGAAGACAAATTTATGGAGCTAAACATGGCAATATCATAGTCATAGGGTGCATGGATCACTAGCAAAACACATGGCAAAACTGAACTTCATGTTAACAGGCTGACAACAACATTATTTAGCAACTTTGGAGCATGATATCAACAAGATACAACAGGGTATAAATGCAAATAGGTGCACGAATGGATGGAGCATAATATGTATAACAAAATGTCCTTAGTGAACACCTCTAGATTATGCATATAATGGATGGTAGCATCAATCAAACATAGCAACATGATATAGCAGTTTCAGCCTAGCAAAACAGTAACAACAAGTACCCTACTTCACGAGCTTGATGCACTCACTATAAGACTCACAAAAATACATGGATTGCGTGCCACTGTAAATATGGCATGAATATGCTCCTAAAACATGTAGACATCATGCTCAAAAGATGCACACACAAAATGCAACGAAAATGACAGAACAGCAAGTTATAACAGTCTCAGCAGGTTAACATCATATAGCACTCTTGCAACGATGATTAGGGCATCAAGATGGACACAAACAAGCATGGCACAATGAAACGGGGCTACGGGCAGGAAGTTACGGCATGATGAACAAGGCATAAAAATGTTACAGATTCGGGACTTAGAAAATATACCCCTCTCGGATCTGGATCTAGGGTTTCGGCACGGGTCCCGAGGTCTACCGGACTTGACGACGGAGCTGCGGGGGAAGGCGGCCGGAGCTGCGGGGAGGAGGCCAAAGCTCAGGGGCAGCGGATCCGGTGCCCCATGCCTAGATCCGGCCGGGGAAGAGGCCGGCCGCGGCGGAGGAGGCCGGAGCTCGAGCAAGCTCACCGGAGGCGAGGGCGGCGCGGGGCAGCGGGCGCTGGAGGCGACGGGCGAGGCATGACGCCAAGGAGGAAGGCGCGGGACCACGTGGCGGCGGATGAGCGGCGGGGTTCGGCGGCCGGCGGCGGAGCGAAGGCGGCGGCCGGGAGGCAAGGCGCAGCGGCGCGGGAGGCGTGGCGCAACGGGGGCGATGGGGCGCGTGATGCGGGGCGCGTGGGCCCGGTGCGGCCTCGGGCGGGCTGGCCGTGGGTTCGCCGGCCGCGGCGGTGGGGCGCGGGCGAGATGGCGGCGAAGGACACGTGGCGGCAGGGATTGGGCGGAGCAGGTGGCGGACATGTCCGACAGCGAGGGGGGATTTGTCCGGTGGCGCGAGGAGGAGGGAGACTAGGGTTTGCCTGAGAATTTCGGAGGGGGAGGCATATTTATAGGTAGAGGGAGCTAGGAGATTCCAAATGAGGAGCGGTTTTCGCCCACACGATCGTGATCGAACGGCGGAGAGCATGAAGGGGGTTTAGATGGGCTAGGTGGGTTGTGTGAAGGGGTGCTGGGTTGCAAGACAAAAGGGGCTTTTGCGGTTACATAGTTAACTGTTGGGGCATCAAACCACCTCCAAATGGAATGAAATTTGACGGGCGGTCTACCCATGATATACCAAGGCCACTCGGAAAATCTCGGCCCATTCCAAGAACCTTTTTCTCCCGCTCACGAAACAAGGTCTGAGAGGGGGCGACGGGGCACGTGCGAGTGTGGTTGTGCTCAGAACGGACAACGGAGAGAACTGGCGGAACCCGAACGGACGCAAGTTTTGAAAAACATGCAGATGATGACATGGCAATATGCAACACGCAAGCAAATGACATGGCAACGACGGCGAAAAACTGGAAGACACCTAGCGCATCGGATCCGGGGCGTTACACCGAGGGTCGCTGGGATGTCGCTAGGTGGGCGGCGGGAGGCCGGATCTTCCCACACTACAACAGCGAGGAAGAAGGGGTCGGAGGCCCTCCCTCGCCCGTGGTGCTTGGGAGAGAACGAGAAGGCACGTTGATCGGGACGCGCCGACAGTGGGTAAGAGCCGTCGCCAAGGACGACCGCGTGAACGCTGCACCTTCTCACCTTCCCTGGCGGAGAGGATCCGGTTGGATCTGTGACCAGTGGTGAGCAGAGAGAGAGGGAGAGTGTGGCCACTGCTGTCTTGTTTAGATCTGGAGAGGACGAGACAGTGTGAAGAGAGCAACACTAGCAAGCAAGCGCGGAGGCTCCTGCCTATATAGTGGAGTACTAGTTTTCTTTTCTCTACCGGAGCCGGCTTGACCTCGTCAATGACTGTCGAGAAGTCTTCTTGCACGTGCCCCGGAGGCGCAGTTGTCGTCATTTTGATCCAAAGCACCGGATTATAACATATAACACGAAAAAATGCCACATGACAAGAAATCATAACCTCACTGCCCAAAGGAGACAACATGAATCCCGACAGACAAACTAGACGAGGATCAAAGCTCAAATTAAAGATAAACTCGTAGAAAAGGGGTCCGTTGATAGATGTCCTAATTAACATAGCCGGCTTGACCTAGATGGCAACCGAGTAGTCTTCGTGCATGTGACCCCAATGACTAACCCAACTCAGTTGTCGTTGTTTAACCCGCAGTGATCCTAAGCACATGACACCTAATTTTGCGAGATGACAAGAAACCTTTTTTGAGATTTCTCACCAGAACTACAACCCTGTACAACACAACCTGCATGATATGTAGACGATAGCCAATCCAGGCGTGTCTGCTGGAGTTTGGTCACATGCATGGATGAACTGATCTTCCGTGTCTTGCAGGGATTGTCGAGGCACCAACATAGTACAACACTTCTCTAGTACTATCGCTCGTCTCTCTCTTCTATTAACTCACCCGACTTGCGGGGCCGGGGAGTGTGCCTATGGTCGGTTCTCAATTGCGGTCCCACATGTGTGTGAAAACGCAATATGACACGCGTTCCATTCGGAGAGCAGCGTGCCAGACCGACCGACCATCTGGGGTGCGACGCGAACGCGACGGGCGTGCTGTATACTCCATACATGTGTACCGCCATTTTCTTGAGGCTTTGCTCCATGGCGCAATCCATGGACACAAAATTAGTATATTGTACTATTTAAAAGTCGAGGGTGGGGCTTTTCCTGCGTGGTAGGCAGGGAAGTTCCGCCTAATCGGTTCGACAGAGACGCGAGAAGATGAGGGAGTAGGCTGCTACAAACGTAGGGCTGTGTGATTTGACAGTGAGTTACTGCTAGATAGGTGGGGCCCCGTGATTTGACTTGCCATTATCATTTTAACTACGGCGCTACGACCGGTGTGGGTCTCCCGATTCCTAACCACCTCCATACAGGTGCCTCTCCCAATGCTCCACCATGTAGAGGCTGGCTCTTGCATGAGAGCCCACTTCTCCACTTTTTCCTTGCCTCTTTCCTCCACATATGCAAAAATGCCATGTAAAGCGGGCTTATAGCCCACTATTGTACTTACTTGCTCCTACAGGTGCTAAGCCTGCCACATAGGCATAAAGTCTGATGTGGCAAGTTAATTAAGAAGAGAGAGACTAGTTTGGTGACCCAAGGAAGAAACGGTGCTAAGCACGTGTACCTAGGTGAAAAGACAATTTTGAGTCTATGGCTAATTAAATGATGCAAACTTAGCAACAAAAAACTAAGCACCTATGCATTGGGGACTTGATTGCTAAGACATTTAATGCCCTTAGCACCTCATCTAAGCACCATTTCATTGGAAGAGGTCACTCCTTGGCAAATGCAATAAATACTACGAAGAAAGAGATAGAGAGAAGTAAAAAAATACTCTTATAGCCAACCTTATAGCTAACCTTGTTGTATTATGAGTGACTAAGTGATGACTATGTATGACATGCCAACACCAGATAGCCTAACGCACCATGTTAAATCTCCAAGGGCGCGACCCCGCGAGCGAGGCGATGGTCGTGGTAGGCGCGACCATGATACGGGCTACTGGCAGCCCTTGGATCTGAGATCGAGCGGTCGCATGCTAAGTTGCTGAAAATTTGCAGAATAACCCCAATAGGTCTAGAATCACGCCATGCAACCGTTCGATCTCAGATCCAAGGGCTCTCGGAAGCCCGTATCATGGGAGAATGGAAAGCTTCGTATCACCTGTAATTTTCTCGACGCTTGACATGACATCGAAAGCCATTTAATTGGACGTCGAGTAGACATGACATATAATTGGGCCCCCATACTATTGTGCATGAATCCATTTATCCACCAGGCAAGCCACTACCCTGCCGTTCGCACGCCCCACTCAACATATTTACAATCGAAAAACCACTGGCAGTTCGCTCCTACTCGTCCCCGGACGTCCTTTAACATTACGACAGTTCGCTCCTAGTCGTCCTGTCCTTTCACATTACGGCAGTTCCACTAATCCTAACCCTCCTCCCAAATCCATGGCATCCCAAATCTCCATGATCGGCGGTGAGTAAAAGGTTAGAACCATCACCGGCGATGAGTTCGACATCATCTACACCCGTTCTTCCGCGACGGTGAAAGGATGCCTTGCTCGCTTCAGACGCATGTTCGAAAACTCAAATGATGAGTGGGTCGCTGGGCTAGATGTTGAGTACACCACAATCCTGGGACGAGAGAAGGATCTAAAGGAGGAAGAGAAGAAGAAGCCCGCCATGATCCAGGTTTGCGTGCATGACTTATGCTTGGTCTACCACATATGCCATGCCGACGTTGAGTGCCAGGATTTTAAGAACTTCCTCAAGAGCAGCCTAGTCAAATTCGTTACTTTAGACTTTACGAACAATGAAAGAGTCCTGGGTCGGATAGGCCTCGTTGTAGGCAACCCCTTCGACCTCCAAAAGAATCGGCTGCTGCCCTTCCATGGTCAGCCTTCAACACTGACCCTGGCAGTGGAATGTACTAGATATAGACCACATCCACTATGCTGCAATGGATGTCTACCTTTGTTTCAATACGTGCAAGGGTTGGATGAAGAGCAAGAGCCAAGTGTGCGGTTCAAGCAAAGAAGTATCGGCTAAGAGGAAGAGGGACAAGGACGAAGTCAAGGACGCGGACGAGGACTCCGAGTAAGGTGGCTGTCGGCGTTCTGGGAATGGGGGTCCCCAGACTTGCCTGCCTATGGCCTGCTGCGTGGCTTGACCAGTGGCCCAGTACGTCACGTCTTCATCAACCAACACTCAATACCCTCGCGAGGGGCCAAGCCTTGCGGGGCGGACGACACAAGGCCTCCTCAGGAGTGGCCTCGCCAGGCGGGCTCACGAGGAGGCGGAGAGATCAAGGCGAGGAGTACCTCACGAGGTGCTCATGACGCAAGCCATGACGATCAAGACCAGGTGGGCGCCAGGCGGGCGCCAGCTTGTGCAGTGTCCTCGTTTCCTCTTTGGTGCAAAGGAGGCAAGTGCAGGCGCGGAGTACCAAGGCATCAGGCAAAGGTTTCTGTATCGGTGCAACAAGACCAAGGCCAACAGAGCGGCAGGACGGAGGTCACTGTGGAGCCCAAGACGGCGTCATCACCAGTGCCTTTAGCAGTCGAAGACCACCTTTAGTCAGGATAGCTTGTACTAGTTGTCCCCTTTCAAAACGACCGTTGTTAGCTCCCTTCCCGCTCAATATTTGGGAAGAGGACCAGGGCCTGTATAAATAGGGCTAGCCACCATAGTAGAAGGGAGGGAAGTTCATCCGCTTTCCACACCACCACAAGAGCACCTCTCCTCGCGAGGCTGTTCTTCCTCTGTACTGTTCATCATCATCCCAAGAGGCAATCCACCACACCACACACTGGATTAGGGTATTACACCACAACGGTGGCCCGAACCAGTATAAACCTCATGTCTCTTGTGTTGTTCATTGTGCCAGCTAGAAACCGCGGCGAGGCAGACGGTGTGTATCGGTAGGGAGGAGATCTTCGTGCACACCCCAGAGTTCGAACCTTAAGGGTTTTGCCGGAACCCCATATCCGACATTTGGCGCGCCAAGTAGGGGTGCACCAAAATCTTTTCTCCGCTGATTTGCGTCCCACCGCTTCGTCGCATCTATGGCAGACGCTCGCCGAGCTTGCACCGAGTGACACGTCTCCAACGTATCTATAATTTTTGATTGTTCCATGCTATTATATTACCCATTTTGGATGTTTATGGGCTTTACTTTACACCTTTATATCATTTTTGGGACTAACCTACTAACCGGAGGCCCAACCCATATTGCTGTTTTTTTGCCTATTTCAGTGTTTCGAAGAAAAGGAATATCAAACGGAGTCCAAACAGAATGAAACCTTCGGAAGCGTGATTTTTGGAACGAACGTGATCCAGAGGACTTGGAGTGGAAGTCAAGCAATACCCGAGGCGGCCACGAGGGTGGAGGGCGCCCCCCCTACTGGGCGCGCCCCCTGTCTCGTGGGCCCCTCGAGCGTCCACCGACCTACTTCTTCCTCCTATATATACCCATGTACCCCGAAAACATCAGAGGCGACCATGAAAAACTATTTTCACCGCCGTAACCTTCTGTATCCGCGAGATCAGATCTTGGAGCCTTCGCCGGCGCTCCGCCGGAGGGGGAATCGATCACGGAGGGCCTCTACATCATCTCCAAGGCCTCTCCGATGAGTTGTGAGTAGTTTACCACATACCTTCGGGTCCATAGTTATTAGCTAGATGGCTTCTTCTCTCTCTTTGAATCTCAATACCATGTTCTCCTTGATCTTCTTGGAGATCTACTCGATGTAACTCTTTTTGCGGTGTGTCTGTCCAGATTTGACACAAGGCAGAATAGCTTCTTCAACAGCGCAAAATGCGCCTCGATGCCCAAAAACAGCTCGCAAAGGGCCACGAAGCCTGCAATATGCAAAATGGAGGCAGGCGTAAGGTTGTGCAACTGGAGGCCATAGAACTCCAGGAGCCCCCAGAGAAACGGATGAGTTGGAAATCCGAGCCCTCTTATCAAATAAGGGACAAGGCATACCCGCTCTCCTTTGGAGGGGCTGGGGATGCTCTCCGCCTGCTTTCCGCCCTTATAGGTGGCGAGTCCGGCTCGAACCGGAACCATGAAGGATGGGGGAAGAAATCCCTTGGTTTGGAGCATCACTAACTCGCTGTGCGGGACGAAGCATCTCTCCCAATCTCCAGGCTGAGGGCTGGGAGGGCGAGAGGAGGAGCCGCGTCGACTGTCCATGATGAAATGGATTTCTGTCATAAGCACTCTGATGAATGCTCGCGAAGGGAGGATGGTGTAATTCGGATCTAGATCCTCGTCTCTTTTATAGGCAGCTCATTTGCGCAGCTAGGGGGTAAATGTACAAATACCCTGGCTTTTCGCATTCGTTCAACACGTGGAAGATGGCCATTATTGGGCGTGGAAGCCAAGGAGCGCAATATTTACGAGAAGTCGGACGCTATTCAACAGGTACACAGGATTTGGAAAAGAACCCGCCTTGCAATGCCGAAGACAATCTACGCGCCGGACTCATCGCCATTGAAGCCTGGTTCGGGGGCTACTGAGGGAGTCCTGGATTGGGGGGTGTCCGTATGGCCGGACTATAGCCTTTGGCTGGACTCCTGGACTATGAAGATACAAGATTGAAGACTTTCATCCCGTGTCCAGATGGGAATTTCCTTGGCGTGGAAGGCAAGCTTGGCGATACGGATATGCAGATCTCCTACCATTGTAACCGACTCTGTGTAACCCGAACCCTCTTTGGTGCCTATATAGACCAGAGGGTTTTAGTCAGTAGGACGAACAACAATCATACCATAGGCTAGCTTCTAGGGTTTAGCCTCTCTGATCTCGTGGTAGATCTACTCTTGTACTACCCATATCATCAATATTAATCAAGCAGGAGTAGGGTTTTACCTCCATCGAGAGGGCCCGAACCTAGGTAAAAACATCGTGTCCCTTGTCTCCTGGTACCATCCGCCTAGATGCACAGTTGGGGACCCCCTACCCGAGATCTTCCGATTTTGACACCGACACCCATGTACCCCGAAAACATCAGAGCTGACCACGAAAAACTATTTCCACCGCCGTAAGCTTTTGTGTCCACAAGATCCCATCATGGAGCCATCACCGGCGCTCCATCGGAGGGGGAATCGATCACGGAGGGCCTCTACATCATCTCCAAGGCCTCTCCGATGAGTTGTGAGTAGTTTACCACAGACCTTCGGGTGCCGTCACCGCAGAATAACAGGGGGTGTGGGTGAGTAGAGGGATGGCCTGGCCAGCGGCTGGAGTAGTAGGGGGCGGTGAGGCCTCCACCGCATCGCAGCCGACCACGGGAGGCAGGAGCACGAGGCACGACCGGCGCTGGTTTGGGCGGCCGGAGCAAGAAGACCAGAGGTTGAAGAAGCACTACGCCGTTGGATGGACATCATACGGTCACTGGAGCTAGAATCGTGCATATTGACTAAGTTGACAAAGCCCTCCGTTCCCGTCAACTTAGTAGGCCCACAAGTCAGCCTGCCACTATACTGGGTCCCAGCTAACAGGGGGAGTATTCTTTTTTTGTGCGTAATAAGGAGGCACTTCCTTGCGTGCGAAGATATAGCTGGTGGGTCCGAGCTGTCAGCGGTGGTAACGTTTTTTTCACTAAATACTGAGGCCCTTTCGGTGGGTCCCCGATGTCAGGTGGAGGAATCATTATTTTGCACGTAATAAGGAGGCATTTCCTTACGTGCGGCCGTGGACCCAGCTGTCGGCCTCTCCGCGTACAGTCCACTTCAGATGCATGTCGGTCGTTGACCACGTGGACTAGGCCGCGCCGAGAGCATCACGGCGGTGGACGACGGCGAGGCCTAGGAAGGGAACGACACGGAGGCAGGGAAGACTCTGCAGTTGTTTCCCACGCGGAGGGGAGTACGACTGAACGAGGGTTTACTGGTTCGTCTGTAGTCGCCGGAGAATAACAGCAGGTGTGGGTGAGTAGAGGGATGGCTAGGCCAGTGATGGGAGTACGGTGGGGCAGTGAGGCCTGCGCGGCAGCACAGCCGGCCGCAGGGAGGAGGGAGCAGGCAGTCCCGCCGGCGCTTGTTTGAGCGGCTGGAGCAGGAAGAGCAGCGATTGAAGAAGCACGACGGCCGTTGGATGGCCATTCAACAATCACTGCTTGTGCGTCAACCTTTTTTTAGGAAAGCCTCAAATCTGTGGAAAACAGCATACAGCCCATCTGCCATTATTTCTAATAATTTACAGCCCATTTGCTAATTATTAAGGTTTTGTTTGGAGCCCATATTCTTTTTGTTAGCATTACAGCCCATATTGTGGCCACGGTTAAAAAATTATACGAAATTTTGCATATTTTGGTGCGGTCCGAACTGTTTTTAATCCCGAAGTTTCGACTCACATTCAAACTGATTTTAAAAATAAATGTATATCAATATAAAATCCAACAAATTCTCCACGCATAAAAATTAATTAAAATCTCGAAATGAAAAAAAGATATTTGAAACTAATTGCCGGTTTGATGTGTTTTAAAAATGTAGATCCCATTTCTCATTACTGATAGGCCATTTTCTCGGCCAGCCGAATGAAGCTCTCCCCGTCTTGAAAGATTTGCATCCCAACAGGCCTGACAAAGTGACTTACTTCGCAAATCACAAAAAACTGGGCTGTGGACTTGGACCCAGCTGTCAGCCTCTCCGCGTACAGTACTCTTCCGATGGAAGTCGGCCGTTGACCACATTGACCACGACGCGCTGAGAGCACCAAGGCGGTGGACGACGGCGAGGCCTAGGAAGGGGACGACGAGGAGCCGGGGAAGACGCGGCAGTGGATACCCACGCGGAGAGGAGTATGAGGGTTCACTGGTTCGGCTGCGGTGTGAGGCTGCTGTCGCCGCAGAATAACAGGGGGTGTGGGTGAGTAGAGGGATACCCTGGGCTAGAGGTGGGATTAGTAGGGGGCGGTGAGGCCTCCGCGGCATCACAGCCGGTCACGAGAGGCAGGAGCAGGCGACACGACCGGCGCTGCTTTGGGCGGCTGGAGCAAGAAGACCAGAGGTTGAAGAAGCACTATGGCCGTTGGATGGACATCGTACGGTCACTGGAGCTAGAATCGTTCATATTGACTAAGTTGACAAAGCCCTCCGTTCTCGTCAACTTAGTAGGCCCACAATTCAGCCACCCACTATGGTGGGTCCCAGCTAGCAGGGGGTATTCATTTTTTGGTGCGTAATAAGGAGGCACTTCCTTGCGTGTGAAGATATAGCTGGTGGGTCCGACCTGTCAGTAGGGGGGACATTTTTTTCGCGAAATACAGAAGCCCTTCCCACGTATAGTGCACGTAAAGTGCGTAATAAGGAGGAACTTTCCTTGCGTGCGACCATGGACCTCGTGGGTCCCAGCCATCAGGCTCTCCACGTACAGTCCTCTTCCGATGACTCTCGTACGTTGACCACACCGCGCCGAGCGCACCGAGGGGTGGACGACTGCAAGGCCCCAGACTTGAACGACCCGGAGATGGGGAAGACGTGGCAGTGGAGTTGCAGACGGAGAGGAGTGGGAAACTTGACTGGTTCGGGTGCGGGGTGGGCCTACACTCGGCAGAAAATAACAGGAGGTGCGGAGTGGAGGAATGGCCTGGCCGTTGGCGGGGTAGTGTTTCGCTGAGGAGCGCAAAACAACGCCGCTGCACGCCAAAGGCTGGAGTAGGCGGTTCCGGCAGCGCTGGGGGAAGAAGACGAGAGATTGAAGAAGAATGCCGACCATTGGATGTAAATCCAAAGCCTTCTTAGGCTTCGACCTACTGGCCCACATGTCAGCCAGTCCATTTGTTTTTTTAGTCCATTTGGTGGGCTGGGTGAAACAATGATGTAGCATCTATGCTGCCCGTTTAAATCTCATTTTCATTTTTCTCAAAATCCACAGACTTGCTGGGCTGGGTGAAAATATCATGTTGGGCTAGATGGAGAAATGTTATAAAAACATAAACACATGATTGCACGTCAGTAAAATCTTTGCAACCTTATGTACACAATCACTAGGAGTTAACTTGGCAAGTTATATATAAACAATTATTATTATTATTTTGTAAGAACTTTCAACTTATGAAATAAAATACCATTTTAATTTGATGAGTTAATAGTACGTGGGGTATTATTATTTTTTAGGCTAGACGTGGTACAGTTGGGTTGGTTCTAGGGGAAAGTACTGGGAGAAAACTTAGTTTACATCAAAAAAGAAAGTGGGAGAAAATTCAGAGACCTGCTGGGTCCACCTGAGGAGAGGAATATGTTGGGAGGAAGGAGATTCAAAGCACGGCAGCGGAGTGAACTAGTTTTTTTTTTGACGGACAAGTGAACTAGTTTACATACATTAGCAAATAGCCACTAAAAAAGCAATCAGGTTAATGGGTTCTTAAAAGAAATATTTCGGACAAAACAGATAATTACGACACATAGGCTAATGCATGAAACACTCAGATGATAAAGGTGCTTATAAACAGATAAAGTACAACATCTAGACCTTCCTGGCACGCTTGATCATGACGCTGCGGCTGTCCATGTACTCGTCGGTTACGGGAAGCAGACACGCCCTCATGTCCAAGATCTGCCTGTACATGTCGTAGCATGCGTATGCGTCCTTGGCCGCATAGGTTATGTAGGCTAGATTCAGAGGTACCTCCCACGTGTTCAGGTCGTCTTCTTTCATGTTGGCGTATCAGGGGTCGATGATGGTCTCAGCGAGGTCAACCATGGAGTCCTTGTCCCGCCCGTTGTTGATGATCTTGTATTACTTCTAGATGTCGACAAGCTTGTTGCACCAGATGGACAAATCGTCGCGTTCTTCCTTCTCTCCACCGTAGCGAAGGTGTAGTCGGCGCTGCCAATGAAACGGGCGAATGCTCCAGAACCTGGTGCAGCCATAGGACTGAGGCGAGGCAGAGCTTCACCGAGTCCGTATCATTGGTGTACATCACATTCAACTTGGTGCAGCCATAGGACTGAACGGCGAACTAACTCCTTGCTGAAGTCCATATCCAGCAGGCTCACCCCTCGGATCATCATTGGAGTCTCTTCGAGTGAACGAGTGTGTAGGCGGCGGCAACAGTTTGTTTTTCAGCTCTTGGGGGACTGGATTCAACAGTAAGCTGAGTGTGTACATGCGACGAAAGTTACTACACCTCCCTCGTCCGCTGCACGCCCGGCAGAAGATGCACCCTCGGCGCATTCAAACGCCTCCATTAAGAAACCTACTCCGGCCACACGTCGGTTCATGAGCGGGTCTGTATTGGTAATGTAATAACAGGAGTTAGTGGTCACTTTACTTAAATTTAATTAGCTTTAATAGAAATTTATACTTAAAACAAGCAATGCATTGGCTCGTTCTATCAGTGCCACGGGATCAACATGCACAACAATTAGAATTATTATTCTCAGGACGCACATGATCAGCACATTTGTCGCACTTTCACAAAGATAATACTACCAAGTTTGAATTGTTTGTTATGGTTGCTGTCCTCTGCATCATCATGCCGTGTTTCCCAGCTTGCAAGATTCAGAACCAACAAATAAGATCCAAATAATAAGTACAACAAAGATGCCTACATATCTCATTGATTCCCAGCTTGCAAGATTCAGAACCAACAAATAAGATCCAAATAATAAGTACAACAAAGATGCCTACACGTCTCATTGATTCCCAGCTTGCAAGATTCAGAACCAACAAATAAGATTCAAATAATAAGTACAACAAAGATGCCTACACATCTCACTGATTCCCAGCTTGCAAGATTCAGAACCAACCCATTAGAGTCTTCTGATAAAGTGAATATCGGGATTAAATCCATCTTGGCTAGCCATGTCATACAATCGAAGAACTTGGCGAATGCTCTTGACCGTCACAACATCTGTAGTAGAGTATTCCTGTTTGCACAACATGTTTGCATAGCACAAACAAGGAGACAGGAGAGCATGATTTCGCTTTAGTTGAACCATTTTGTGCAGTTCCACCAAAATTGAGAGATGTTGCTCTTGACCGTCACAACATCTGTAGTAGAGTATTCCTGTTTGCACAGCATGTTTGCATAGCACAAACAAGGAGACAGGAGAGCATGGTTTCACTTTAGTTTAACCATTTTGTGCAGTTCCACCAAAATTGAGAGATGTTGCCCACGTGACATTTTAGTTGAACTACACAAGACACTCATTCCAAAAAAAGTGTTTTGTGCAGTTCACCAAAAGGTCACAATAGCAACAAGGTGAAATGGATATCCCTATCTGCACAAAATGATAGAAAGTAAACAGTTGCTGGTCAATAAGAATATACGAAACATATACAAAATGAAAAGAAGCATCTTAATTATGTTCATGGCAATCACGCAAGGACAATAGAAATTTTAAAACGTCAGCAATGCTTCATGTTACCAGAAGCATTACGATCAACAATGAGATTCCTCGGATATGGGATTACTTTAATGGTGGCATTGCTTGTTTACCAGACACAATAAATCAACAGCAGCTAAAGAGTTGGTTTAAGGGCATGGGACCATGGGGACACCAGGACACTCAGCAGCGTAAAGAAGCAACTTACTTATCATACTGGGGAAAACAGCGGGAGTGCCATTTGTAACACAGTTTAATTGCATCTTATCACTGGAGGCATTAGATTAACAATAACACTGGTTAGACATGTCCCTAAGGTAACAGTGTGATCGCTTCATTTTACATGCGCCCTTACAACAAAAGGTTGGTTTACTCGCAAAAAAACAGCAAAAGGTTGGTATAAGGACATGCGACAGTGGATGCATCAGCACAATGTACCTACAAGGAGGCATAAAGTGGTGATGCCGAGCTTGTTCACGCTATGTGAGGGTAGCAAACCTAATCCTGGAGACCTTTTACTATGTGAGGGCAGCAAATCTAATCCTAGAGGCCTTTTACTATGTGAGGGCAGCAAATCTAATCCTGAGACCTTTTACTATGTGAGGGCAGCAAATCTAATCCTGAGACCTTTTACTATGTGAGGGCAGCAAATCTAATCCTGAGACCTTTTACTATGTGAGGGCAGCAAATCTAATCCTAGAGACATTTTACTATGTGATGGCAGCAAATCTAATCCTGGACATACTCTGTTGACTTGTCCACCGGCCGCCACTTTCTATCCTTTTTTCAACCAATAATAGATCTGTTCCTTATCCAGTTTGTACCACGTTTCCCCATTATTTGCCTTTTCAACCAAGAGACCGGTTGGGTATCCGGTCTCTACTACTTTCACCATATTATTTCCTCTTTGAATCAAGTCCTAGATTCATGCTACAACTTTCCCCCTTTCTTTGTTGTTTGAACAAAGCCCTAGATTCGAATGCATGAAGTAGCTTTACCTCTAATAATACTAAAAATTTAGGTGGCTTTGGAACAGCTGAGGGGAGTAGAAAAAGATGCACATGCAGACACGTGGGGAGCTGGGGCAGTAGAGCAAGGCCGCTTTCAAAGAACTTATACCTGAGGGTCGCCGGGATGTCGGCGGTGGCAGGTCGGATCTGTGGACAATACGGCAGGGAGGAAGAAGGGTCGGAGGACCTCCCGAGCCGGCGCTGTGTCGGAGAGAACGGCACAGGCAGAGGATCGGGCCCCTCCGGCAGCTGTGGGTTTCCTCCCTTGGCGGCGATGACCGCGTGAACGAAGCACCTTTTAGTCCTCTACACACACCGGCCGAAGGGATCTGGCCGGATATGTGACCAGTGGTGAGCAGAGAGAAAATGTTGCTACCGCTGTCTTGTTTATATCTGGAGAGGATGAGAGAATGAAGAGAGCAACCCTAGTAAAGCAAGCGCTCAGGCCCCTGCGTCCATATATAGTGGAGTGATTATCTTTTTTCTCTCCACAACAAGCGTTTCAATTTGTGTACGTGGCATTAAAGAAAAGAAACTCTCTATTTAAGGTGACTACTCTACGACTCCTACTTACTACTACAGTACTACCTCCGTCCTAGTTTATAGGTCCCTTTTATAGTTTGTGCCAAATTTTGACTAAAGATTTAACTAACAAAATGTTAATGCATGTCAAGAAAAATTATCTCATTGGATTCATATTTGAACATAGTTTTGAAAAATATAATGTTTGGTGACATGCGTGAACATTTTCTTAGTTAAATCTATGGTCAAAATTTGGCACGAAATACAATGGGGACCAATAAACCTGGACAGAGGTAGTATTGTTCACTTGTGCTCCCCGCCCCTCCATTCATTGAACAACCCCACGGGTGAATAAACATATAGTAAGTACTGTATTTATATAGAACGAACAAGCTCGAACTATTTTCGCGTAGTTAAAAGTTGAGGGCGGGGCAGTTTTCAGGTAGGCGGTTTGACAAAGAGGCGAGGAGGGTGAGCGAGTGGGGTTGTGCAATTTGATGGCACGTTACTGCTGGAAAGACTTGTGATATGACCGCTCACTATAGTAATGAATTATTGGTGCTCCGACGGGGGTGATGCCCCCCTTCCGTTCCGCGCTCTAATCTGGTGCATGACACGTCGACCCGGATGCTGGCTCTCCCACATGTCGGACTCGGAGTAGTAAGAAGGAGCAAAGAATGATGAGGTATATACTAGTACTATACTAGTACTACTCAAGTCGGAGGAGTGCGAACCACGGCAGCCCAGTAAACCAGCCGTGTGAACCACGGTAGCCCAGTGAACTAGCAGTAGAAAACAATAATGTGGTGATATGGCCATAAAAAACAATGTGCTATGGTCCACACTGTAGCATGTACAGTAACACTCCTCTTTGTTTGGATCCCTGAGTTAGAGCTAGTTTGGATTGAAATAGCCTCAAATTATCGAAATAAGAGGGGTTAGTTTGAGCTAGTTTGCTCTAACCCAGCTAAAAAAACTAACCCGGTGGAGAGGTTCTAATTGGGTTAGTTATCCTGGGCCCACTAAAAGAGAACTAAAAAAATCTCACCTGCCCGCACCAGATCGCTCCCGTAAAAAAATCTCACCTGCCCACACCAGATCGCTCCACCCCTCGCATGACTCCTCTCTGTTCCCCATAGGGCCGCCCGCCCAAGCGCCGCTCGCCCTCTCTCTCCTCTGCCCGCCCTCTCCTTCCGGCCTCCGCCGCCCTACTCCGGCCGCCCTCTCCCTCCGACCTTCGAAGGTCGCCTCGCTCCCCCTTCACCAGTCGTTTTTCTCCCTCTGTCGTGCGCGGCGATGGCGCATCTACCAGGGAGGTCGCGAGAGGGGTGAGTTTGTTTGTTCCTTCTCTGTCTCACGGCCATATCATTGATCTTGCTTGCTCTAGCGCTAATTATGATTTGGAAATGTAGATCCTGATCAAACTTGCTATAGATTTGTGGTGCACGCATGGAATTGTTTGATGCTGCTTGAGGAGGTAATAAATCTTTATAGAGGCCCAAAGATTCAGGTCACCTTTCTAGGTATTTCAATTTCAGGCTTGCATTATTTGTAGATGCCCAAAGATTCAGTTCACCTTTCTTGGTATTTCAATTTCAGGCTTGCATTGTTTCTAGAGGCCCAAAGATTCAGTTCACCTTTCTAGGTATTTGAGTTTCAGGCTTGCATTATTTCTAGAGCCCAAAGATTTAGTTCACCTTTCTAGGTATTTCATTTTCAGGCTTGCATTATTTCTAGAGGCCCAAAGATTCAGTTCAGCTTTCTAGGTATTTCAGTTTCAGGCCTGCATTATTTCTAGAGGCCCAAAGATTCAGTTCACCTTTCTAGGTATTTAAGTTTCAGGCTTGCATTATTTCTAGAGGCCCAAAGATTCAGTTCACCTTTCTAGGTATTTCAGTTTCAGGCTTGCATTATTTCTAGAGGCCCAAAGATTCAGTTAACCTTTCTAGGTATTTTAGTTACAGGCTTGCATTATTTGTAGAGGCCCAAAGATTAAGTTCCCAGTCGGCCGCAAGCAGCCCTGCTACCCATGCCGGTGTCGACCTCAACTCGCAAGGACCGGCGTTGGAGGGGTTCCCGGGGCTTGGGCTCTACAGAGCCTTCCTCCAGAGCGACAATGGCGAGCTCCTCCCTCGGTGCGTGAGGGGCTCCGGGCTCCCTCCCTATCGTGAACAACTTCCATGATGAGTTAGCTCATTCTTTGTTTCATGAAGTGTTTTTTTTATTTTGTGAAGCTTGATTGACGACTTGTATGTTTAAGTGGGATATCTCATTTGTATGGACAAAGTAAAAATTATCATGTTTTGCATGCTTGATTGTATAGATGGTTCGTTTATGTCAATTGTGAGCGGGAGGAAGCCACAGAATAGCCGGCCATACCAAGAGGGTGCTTGGATCCAAGGGACTTATTTTAGTCTGACTAAAAATAGGGTCCAAAGTAGTCAAATGATTGAGATAGAGCATTTATTGTCAATCTAACCCTGCCATCCATACACCTCTTTGGTTTAGAGTTAGTTCAGGGTTAGAATCTGACTCTAACCTCTAACTGAGTTAGAGTTCTCCTTGTCTCGGTTCATCGCCATCATACTTTCCCCATTCCTATGTTTTCAGTATCCCACGAATCAAAGAGGCCCTTTTTTCGGGAAAAATCAAAGAGGCCCTTAGACTGGTTTAGGTCCTGTCATTTTTTATAAACGTGTTATGTCCAAAATTTAATGAACATGCTTCGGTTTTCACGAAAATAATCCGGTTTCATGTAGTAATTCATTGATTTGTTTATTCTTCTGCGGGGGGTTTGCATGTAATTCGTGAGGTCAGAAATGTAAAGTACCCCGGCATATGCTCTGAGTCGTGCATGCACTACGACCCAGATGCTCTATGTCCCACATGTCGGCGAATGGGAGCACGTGCAAATAGCCTAGGAGTACATATAGGAGGATAACTGCGTGAAAAATATGTACCGTGAAGCATAGCCGCGGTTCGAAAAGTAGACCTAAAGTGATGACAGCTATAGGTCGCACGCACCGAACTAGTGGTACTAGACATACGACTAATTTTTCCCTAAAAAAGAGGCATGAGTGCTCAGTACTCCTATTCTATAAACACGAGTCCCATCTACCAACAGCGTCCATGCTACAGCTAGACCTCCTCCCTCGTTTGTCTCTTCTACTCTCTAAGAGCATGGTTAATAATATAGCCAGTTGTTGGCTATATGATGTTGCCATGTCACATATAGTCAAGTTTATAGCCAACAAGTACAATAGCTAGATATAAATATGTACTACTTTGTTGATACATGGCCCATTCCACTCTCTCACAAAGTACCTAGGAGCACGTGCTGCAGCCGGCTGTTAACTAGTAGCCCGCTTCTCTTCTCTCTCCTCTTCTCTCTCTTCCAAGTAAGCAAGAATATAATATTTAATGTCTTATAGCCTGCCTACATCACCTTATTGTACTTGCTCTAAACTCAGCCGACGCCCGGTGGGGGTTGGTTTGCTCACCTGCGGCCCCACCTCACAGTGAAAACGTTATGATTGGAATAAAAAATGCCATATACTCCCTCCATTCATAAATATAAGCCTTTTTAGATACTACTTCAAATGGAATACATCATACAAATTTATGAAGACATAGTTTAGAGTGTAGATTCACTCATTTTGCTCCATATGTAGTAGTCACTTGCTGGAATCTTTAGAAAGACTTATATTTGGGAACGGAGGGAGTACTATACTAATAAAACATTAAGGCCACGAGGCGATGCAGTGCTGGTTACAGGAGGCAAGAAGAAGAGATGCATCCATCGACGACGTCCACCTCCTCGACTTAGGGCGCCGGCCCACCGAATGGCGCCTAAGTAGCAGCAGCTTTCGTGGCCAGGTCGACGTGCTTCTGAACAATGGCGTCCAAAGATTCCAGCCGCTGGAAGAACGCCAACGTCTTTTTGTCCTTGTTTGCCTTGTAGTGGCCTATGTAGACGATTTTCTCGTAGACGTGGATGTGCAGGTCGACGGTTTCTTGCATGGCGAGGCGCTGCGCGGCGAGCGCGGCCTCGAGGTGCACATTCTTCGTCGCAACCTCCGGCACCTGCAGGGCCACCAGGGCTAGAAAGAGTTCGTCACCATGTAGGCCAATGAGGGTGGCAGGCAATGAGGAGCCTGGGCCCGCGGGCTGGAGCAGTACGGCAAGGTCGTCCACGCGCTTCTTGACGGCGGTGAACTTGCGGATGGAGTTGACCATCATGTCGTCCATGCGAGAGGCGAAGCCTGCGTCAGTGAGGTCTACGATGCCTGCGGTCGCCAGCACCGTCTGGAAACGCTGCATGGTGCGGGGCCGCAGGCCGGCGCCTTGGATGATTTGGCACAGCTGACTGCCGCTCGCGTCCATCGCCTCCATAGGTGCTTGTGGCTTCTGGTCACTTGGTCTTGGATTGGAGTGAGCAGTGTTGCGCAGAGACTTGGGAGTAGATGGATTGGAGTGGTGGGCGCCTTTATTATATGAGAGTCCAAACTCTGTTGCATTCACATCGTGCTGGCTCTAGTCTGCTTCTCCAATTAATTCCCTCTGCACGTAATTGAGGATGCATCATTGATCGTTCAACATCACGGGAACCGCTACCCTCTTCCTCCTAGGCATTCAAGCACCTATGGACCCGTCGATGACGAGGTGCCTATGGTGACTTCGTAAATTTCAAGATGATAGTGTCGTGCGTGTTTGCGTTCATAGGGGTGAGTGTATGAGTGTGTATATGAGCGCTTGCGTCTGTACTGTGTCAAAAAAACGTAAATGCGTGTCAAAAAGAGACTAGTCAGTATACTCAATATTGTGCACCTCAGAGAGGAAAACGATAGAACTAGTACGTATTTATTTACGGTGCAGATTCACTCATTTTGCTCCATATGTACTCCGTCTCAGTGTAGTCTAGTCACTTGTTGAAATCTCTAGAAGGGCAAATACACCTTTCTGGTTTACAGGGCTATACTAGTAAGTAGTTGTACGTACTAGTACAATAGTGGGCTCACATAGCAATTTTGTCTCATGCAAGAGCCTGGCTATATGCGTGCTCCAATGTTCGCAACTGCAATGTTCGGTTTGCGCTTGGCTCTTCGCCTCTTCGAGAAGACGAACAATGATGTTACTACTACTGCTTATACAGTGTTGAATCCACTGCTGCATGTCCGTCCACCGCGAGCGGGACGGATAGCTTGTTGTGGAAGTACTACTACTAAGCAAAAGTCTGTCCTCGTTTGCGAGCAACCGCGCGCATGGGTGAGGGAGATGGCGTGTAGTAAAATCAAGCTTCTTCTCGTTCTACGAGTTGACGCGACACATCATAGCACTAGCCCCACATGCTTGCCTCTAAACTTGGCTGAAAGACCTGCAGTGTACAATATATTTGCTGCAACCTCTACCATTTACCCACCACAAATTAAAATATATGTGGCCGTATGCATCGTTCTGATGTAGAGGCCGGGGAGTCCCCCCTTTTCGAAAAAAACAAATTAAAATATATATTCCTGTCTTGACCAGATGAGCGTGCAAACTACAATCACCAGGGTGACAGGTAGGGCCAAAAGACTATTTTCATTTAAAAAACAACTTTGAGACGGCCACATAGCATGGAGCCGACCCCAACGATTTTAAGCTTACAGGCACGGTACACGCTATCTAGACTACTGTACACATGAAACTGCCACACGAGCGTCTGGGTTGCGCTTGGCTCTTCGCCTCTTTGGGAAGTCGAACAATGATGGTGTACTACTGCACTGGAGGAGTACTACAGTACGCTTCTGGCCATCTGGCACCGATTGAACTACTGCATGTCCACCGCGTGTAGAAGGGAGAGCGTGTAGCGAAAGCTTCTCCTAGTCTTGCCAGCCACCACGCTCATGGGCGAGGGAGGGACGCTCCTGTCTTTGCGTGTATGACAGGTGGGCCCGACAGGTGTGTGGCCAACCTGTCATACAGCCAAAGGCAGGTGCAATTAAGTCCGCGAGGGAGAGGATAATCAAACTTCTCATTGATGTACGAGTTGACGCAACACATCAAAGCACTGCACTCGATATATTTCAATAATTTGCATTTACCGATGCATTAATTACAACGCATGCATGCATGCCGTGACTCTTCTTTTGATAGTACTTGCATGTGTTGATTTAATGCACCTTGAAGGATGGTTGTGCACGAGGAGGGCGAGATCATGCAGATCGAACAGGAACAGGACCCCGACGATGGAGCTCTCTAAGGTCTCGATGGACCTCACCGTGCTCCACTGCCCCTTGTGCCTCCGCCCCTTGACGCCTCCAGTGTATGAGGTTCGAATACACCTCGTCCGTTCGGCTGATTGAGCAAGGTGCAGGTTTCTTGATTGATGTGATGTTGGATTGATTTCTACAGTGCAAGGGAGGGCACCTGTCCTGCGCGGACTGCCGCGTCGAGCGCCCCGAGAACCAGTGGCAGTGCCAGAAGTGCGAGCGTGGCGGTGGCTTCGACATGTGGAACACGGCGGTGGACTCTGTCCTTTCGTCGGTGAGGGTGGAGTGCCCGCACGAAGGTTGTGGGCTCTACGTCACTTACCACAAGCTCGCCGATCACCAGAGCGTGTGTCCGCTCGCGCCCTGCAAATGCCCCATGCCCGTCTGCGGCTACGAAGGCCCGCCGCCGGCGCTCTACCACCACATCAGCACCGCGCATCCCATGCCCGTGCACATGATCCAGTATGACAAGGTGCTCCAGCTGCAAGTGCCACTGTCGGAGCCACGGCTCTTGCTGTTCGCAGAGGAGGACCGCCGCATGTTTTTCTTGGTCGGCAGCGTGCTCGACATCGGCGCGCCTATCGCCGTGTCGGTCGTCTGCATCAGAGTGAGGGCGTCCCCACTGTCGCACTACTTGGCCAAGCTGTGGGCGAACGACCCGCCAGGGGAGCCCAAAGGCACGACCGACGCCGTCAAGGTGGAAATGGAGGTGACAAGCAGCAAGGATCCCGGCGATGTCGATGTGCAGGAGCTGACCTTCTTGATAGTTCCGCCCAAGCTGCTGGCCGGGGCTAAGCTTGTGTCCCTCCACATTCAGATTGACAAGCTCACGTCCTAAATGTTTCGATAGTGCCTTCTGTTTATCTTAGTAATATGCTAATATAGGGATTACCTTGGTCTACTTTAGCTTAAGAAATGGTGGGTTTTGGTGCCGCTGCAGCAATTACTTCGACATCAGATCAGTAATTTCCAACAGTCGAACAAATATTTTGTGTCTGTTGGATATAAAGTTCCTTTGGGTAGGGGTACTACTTGTCATCAAAATGGATAAAAGGAGATGTATGTAGACGTATTTTAGTTCTAGACACGTCCCTTTTTATCCATTTTGATGACAAGCACTCCCTCCGTTCCACAATACATGCCTTCCATTTGTCAAAATATAGATGTATCTAGACATGTTTTAGTATATAGGTACATCCATGATAGAGCCAATCGGATGGTTGAGAACACTACAATTCGTAGCTACAGATGCGTGTGTGACTCCCAGATGCAGAGGCCGGGGGTCATCATCCTCCTTTTCGAGAAAAAACAGACGCGTGTGTGAGAGGACGAGTGCGTGCGTGCACCTCTTCTCTTCCTGTATAATGTACTACTAAACTCAGGGTACAAGTTTTTGAGCTTGCGTCTCGTCACATTCCAAATTACTCCACGCTATATTGAATTGCAAACCTGTTCACACCGATCACAACCTAAACGGTTTCCCACTTAGGAGCGTATTAGTACCACGCTAGTATATTGAATTCCAAACCTGTTCACACGATCACGACCTAAACGGTTTCCCACTTAGGAGCGTATTAGTACTCGGTTATAAATACTAGTATGCCAAGCTGACTGCACATTCCTCCTCAACTCATCATCCACAAAAACAAACAAGTCATTCAGCACCCTTCCCTTGCGTCTGCCATGGCCAGCGTGAGTTCTGGGTCGAGAGATTGCTACCAGGGAGAGGCGAGCATGGAAGCGGAAGCACGAGAGATGTCCCGCCTTGCTGCAAGAGCAGCTGACATGTCCCGCCGCGTGGAAGTAGCAGCACAGAGGTCCCGCCGCACTGCTGAAGCAGCACGGAGGTCCCGCCGCACCGTCGATGCAGCAGACTGGTCCGGCTACGCTGCGGAAGCAACAGAGATGTACCGCCGTGCCATGAATGCAGTAGAGATGTCTCGCCGCACCGCGGCGGCCTGGGAAAATTTCTCGCGGGCAGGCGACGACTGTTACAGGCGCATGCATGCGATCGTCCATAGCCAGATGGATCAAATCTCCGGCTTGGTGAGGTTGTAGGACGACGTGAAAGCCTCATTTGAATAGGCTACCGGCGTCATCCGACAACTAAGGGAGGGCAATGAGAGGCTCCGGGCCGAGCGCGACCTGCTGAGGGAGAAGATCATCCGAAGTGCAGACCAGCAGGAGGAGACCAGTGCCTTGTTGAAGAGGACCGGCGTCATCGTCAAGAAACTTATGGACGAGAATGACATGCTCCGCAACAAGCGCCAAAGGCTGGTGGAGGAATCCGTGGATGTTCTCAAGCAGTGTCTTGAGGACACGAAAGAGCTCATCACCGCTCGTCGCGGAGACTAGTTCCCGCGGCCTGCAGCAACACATCAAGAAAGTAGAGATCAGCGAGCCAGATCCTTGTCTTCCTTCTTCTTTTGCCCTTGTGTATTTCGGGCGTAGCCGCATGTGGATTTTTTAATTATCTTTCTAATTATGTAAGACAATTAATCGTCCTTATCTTTCTGTGGAAGATCAATGTTGCAAGGCTGGAATGAAGAAAACTCTTGCTGTGGTGACCCTGGCGTTGCTGTTCTTCTAGTTGCTACTAGGCTTCCTTCAGTTTCCTGGTTTCTTTTGATGTAATAATCGGTTTAGGATGTCGATTGCGTCGTCGGTTGTGAAATGTTGGGTTCTAGCATGGATTTTTGGCCTTTGTTGGCCTCTTGGGATGTTGCGATTTCAATCTGGTACTTTTAGTCTTTCGTGTTAGGCTGGAGTTGTGCTGAACTTCTTGTGAATTGTGGTGGTTTTCAGTAATGAAAATCGGAAGGGGCAAGCCCTTCTTTGATAAAAAAAATCGTCCTTATATATTCATCAATCTTGCTATAAGTCGCAGTAGATGCTATATAGGTCCGTCGGATCTTACAACAAGATCCGTGCTGTCAGATTTTCTTTTTTCTCTCTTAAATCTCAGTCGAGTGAGACATAGCAACGCCATTAAACAGAGGCTCGGGCGCCATTAATGGAGACCTTGGGAGAGAGGTGGACGGCAGATGGAGGTCAAAGGGCTCTCCTCCCGATAAGCATGCGCAGGGGTCTGATCGCACGCCTCTTGTACTCATATAGCTACCCTGCATGATGCCTCCTAGCTAATAAAAAATGGGGACACGTGGCGGCACGTAAATGGTACTAGTAAGTAGAACGCCCACGGTTTCAATAATACTTGTGTTTCCGATTATAACGTGACAGCACTTGTTCCAAAATGACTTTGTCGATTGTTAATGTGTGCGCCTTCGCAAATCAGACTGCAAATTTACCACAGCATGTTGGTGCCATGTCATGGCACCAAGCCAAGTTTCATTATTTTCATGCGTGTTTTGGATTTACAGGAATTAAAAAACTAAGTTTCTTAATGTTTCGAACCCAGCCACGACACCCAGAATTTTGAATTTCATTCCCATTTCTTCCATGGAACCTAGAAATTTACCCAAGGACACACATGTGATTTTTCAACCAACTTTGGTGCACTGGAACATGTGCTTGTATTTCCAATTTGAATTATGCACACAAAGGTGACACGTTCCCTCCCAGAACCACGAGCCTTCTTGAGAGAAGCTCCGATTTGCAAGAAGCTTGTACCAAAATTTGTTCCTATTCAGCCAATTTTTTTACCACAGCATGGTACTACCATGACATGACACCATGCCAAGTTTCATGATTTTAAAACCAAGTTTCTCAATGTTCTTGACCGAGCCACGATGCCCAGATGTTTGAATCTTATTCTCATTTTTTGCATGGGAGTAGAAATTCACCCGAGGACACAAATGTGATTTTCAACCAACTTTGGTGCACGGGAGCACGTGCTTGTAGTTCAAATTTGAATTATGCACATTAAATGACCAAAAACTCAATTAATGTGTAAATAAGGCCAAACGAAGCCGGAATAATTCCAAAATTTAACAGGGCACTCACGTAGTTCTATGTTGCCTTTGTAAATAAACTCAAGGGGGACAACGTATATCGTTTCGCACTCAAAGGTGACATGTTCCCTCTCAGAACCACGACCCTTCTTGAGAGAAGCTTCGGTTTGCAAGAAGCTTATACCAAAATCTGTTCCTATTCGGCCATTTTTTTTACCACAACATGGTAGTACCATGATATGACATCCATACCAAGTTTCATGATTTTCAGACGTGTTTTGGATTTACAAGAATTTTGAAACCAAGTTTCTCAATGTTCTAGGCCAAGCCACGATGCCCAGATGTTTTAATTTTATTCTCATTTCTTGCATGGGACCTAGAAATTCACCCGAGGACACAAATGTGATTTTCAACCAACTTTGGTGCACGAGAGCATGTGCTTGTAGTTCAAATTTGACTTATGCACATTAAATGACCAGAAACTCAATTAATGTATAAAAAACGACAAACGAAACCGGAATAATTCCAAATTTTAACATGGCACTAATGTAGTTCTATGTTGCCTTTGTTAAGAAACTCAAGGGCGGTGGGGGGGTGGCACGTTCCCTCTTAGAACCACGAGCTTCCAAATCGGCCCAATTTTTTACCACAACATGTTAGTGCCATGACATGACACCATGCCAAGTTTCATTACATGAATTTAAAATATAATTTTCTCGATGTTCTCGGTAGAGTCATGACGCCCAGATGTTTGAATTTCATTCTCATTTCTTCCATGGGACCTAGAAATTCAACCAAGGACACACATGTGATTTTTCAACCCACTTTGGTACACTGGAGCATGTGCATGCAATTCATATTTCGATTATGCACATTAAAAGTCCAGAAACTCAATTAATGTATAAAAAGGCCAAATGAACCCGAAATAATTCCAAAATTTAACAGGGCACTCATATAGTTCTATGTTGCCTCTGTAAATAAAATCAGGGGGAGGCAACATATATCGTTTCGCACACAAAGGTGACACATTCCCTCTCAGAACCACGAGGCTTGTTGAGAGAATCTCTGGTTTTGCAAGAGGCTTATACCAAAACTTGTCCCAATTCAGCCAAAAATCATACGTATGAAAACAAGGTTTAGATTATCCTGAACATCTCGCTACCTAGACCAATAATGTACTATGATTTGAATTCAACATAAAATGGACACAGATATTTGAATTGGAGAGCGTATGGTACATGTAGTTCATAGTGAAATATGATTACTGCTATATGCATGTCTTTTTGTTATCAAGATAATATTTAAATTATGGGACAATTGCATTTTTGCCCCCAGTTGGAACCTACCCACGGGTTTCGCCCTTACTTTTCGACTATGCTTAGTTTTGCCCTTAGATTTTCCCCCGAGGTCACCTGAATGCCCTTTGACCATTTGACCAATACTTTGAATATTCATAACAAATTCATATGAACTCAGAAAAATACAAATAAGATATCAAAATGTTCAGACAAACATTAGCTTTACGTGCATATCACTTGCATTAAGGACAAAAGTATCGTTTCAACTACCCAAGGTTATTAATGTTATTAACATTATTAAAAATAAAAAGAGTATAGAAATACTTTTTTCAAGAATAAAAATTACATGCAAATGTAGGTGATATATTCTGAACATCCTGATATCTTTTTGCATTTTACTGAGTTCATATCAACTTGTTATGAATGTTCAAACGACATTTGACCATTATTTCGAAACTTCATAACAAGTTGACATGAACTCAGAAAAATGCAAATAAGATATCACGATGTTCAGAAAATGTCACCTACATTTATACGTATTTTTTATTCATGAAAAAGTATTGTTTATACCTTTTTATTTTAATAATGTTAAAAACATTAATAAACTTAGGTAGTTTATACGGTACTTTTTTCCTAAATGCAAATGACATACACATAAAGGTAATGTTTATCTAAACATTTTGATATCCTATTTGCATTTTTCTGAGTTCATATCAATTTTTTATGAATTTTCGAAGTGTTGCTCAAACAGTCAAAGAGCATTCGGTCGACCTCGGAGGAAAATCTAAGGGCAAAACTGAGCAGAGTCGAAAATTAAGGGCAAAACCCGTGGGTAGGGTCCAACTAGGGGCAAAAAAGCATTTGTCCCTTAAATTATTGTATAACTTGAGAACAATCATATTCAAATAAGGAAAATTGATTCAAATTTAGTCCATACGGTAGACGACAATATATATGTTCACATGGTGGAGTAAAATGTTCATATATGATGGAAGATCAAAATGTATGACTACATCAATTATAAACCGCAAGGTCACCTAATGATATATTCGAATTCAACATAACGTGGATTCAAAAATTGAAATTCGAGATCATGGCATCTGTAATCATATAAAAAGGGACATTACTCTTTCTTTGGTGGGAATTGATTTGTTTTTGTTGTTGTTGAGGGAAGTGCGAATCGAATTGGTACTATGCAGGGTAATCATGTTCTCCCGATTTTTTTAACATTTTTCTTGTAGTTTTTCAATGGCATCTATAGCAATATAGTAAAAGGGGACATGACTCTCTTGTGTCTTGTATGATTTTATTTACACGTTAAGTTTGTCCTGCCAAACAAGGAATCCGCACCTTGTTATCCCGAAATTTTCAAGCTCGAGTATCTTTTGTCTCACCTGCTTTGAAACTCCCGATTCTTCATCCCACGCCGCGCCTTGTTATCCCAAAATTTGGACACGCGCGAGAACTCGCTCCTCATCCGAAATCGCTCCTGTAGCCCAGACACGCAAAATCCCCCTTCTACCCCTCAGCCGGAAATGAAGCTCCATGTCGCGGTGTCAAAACCGGTGGGGGTACGCTGGTAACTTACCCTACATTTCGGACAAGCGCGTCCCTAAGCTTGGATCCCCCCTCCCCCCCCATTCGTACACCGAGGCCGCCAAAACCCGCGAAACCCCACGCTCCTCCATCGGCCTCCCGACCGCCGCCCAGCCAAAGACTCTTCCCCGACTACGTCGTCCACCACAACAGCTCGCCGTCCCTCATCCACCGCACCGGATGAGGATCCGTTGTCGATCTCGTCGTCCCGCCGGATCAGCTGCCCCGTCCTCCACCTCCAAGGAGCTGCCCCGACATTCGCCTCGTCTATCGCGCCACCTCAATCCCCACAGCGCCGTCTTGACCTGCCCCACCGGAACCGCAGCACCCTCACCAATTCCTTCGATGAAGCCAAGGCCAACTCGGCGCCACCAAGGAGGTTCTGCACTCACCGCTGCATTTTATCTTTTATTCGATCTCAGGGGGCTGCCGGTGCTCGATACCGAGCAGACATGGCGTCTCCATCGACGGCGCCGTCACCGGCCACATCATCCATGGCGTCTCTCCCCCATGTCATTGCTTCCTCGGCGGCGACTTCCACAACGGCACTAGCTGCAGCTACTCCGGCTCTCGCTCGCGTTGCGGCTCTGTTCATGCTGTCGGTCGTGTTGTTGCACTGCTCCTGCTTTCGTTCGTGCAGCTGCTCTGGTCTTGCTCTCACTTGTGCTGCTGCTGCTGCTGCACGACCTCCAGCAGCTACAGGAGTTGCTGCTTTAGCACTCGCTTGCAGTGCTACTGCACGACTTGCTCTCTGCTAGTGTGTTCCCTGCTCGAGCCTCTACTGATTTAGATCACTGCTTCTCTGCTACTAGTGCTCGAACGCCCTAAACATCTATTGCAATGCTCTATTACTAGTTCAATCATTTCGACAGTAAAATTCAGTTTCGACTGTGAAGTTCATTTTCTTCAGTTAAGTTCAGAGTGAACAGTACTTACAGCATCTGTCGGAGCGGCCGTGGCGCGGCTGATGCGTTTTACATCTAGCACTTTTTGGTGATGTATTTTACATCATCTATTGCAGATGATATTAGGGTCCCACTTCAGATTAAAGTTTTCTGTCTTGTCATGCTTCAGCCTTGTCGCCTTACACCTTAGCGGAGCTGCTCCAACGATGGAACCGTCCATCACAGCGGAGCAGTACCCTCGGTGCCGTTTCCAGAGGCCTCGGATCTTCTTCCCCGCCTCCGACAGTCACACCAGCATCATCACCATCCTCCACGTCCAACCCAATGATGCTGAGGTCCACAAGGCTATGCCCAAGAGGTTGTACACTCGTCGCATCACTTTGTTTCTCCATTCCTCTGTTCTTCCAATTCATGTGAGCCAAACACCTAGGTTGACTAAAATCCTATGTTTCCAAATGCTCTATTTTGCACGTGCATTCCTATCCTATTCCTGTGTTTTTCCTGTCCCTACGTTTATAGAATCCTCCAATTCTAAGGAGCCCTTACAGATTTACTTCATTTTCAGATTGGCGTCAAAGAAAACTCTGTGTGTTATGTCCTGCTCTTGCCGTGCCGTCATCCACCCCACCTGAGGTGAGCCATCGGCAGAAGCGTTCACTGCAGCAGAGATCCCCCCTGCAGACTTTCTTTCGCCGCCTCAGATCATCTTCCCCGTTGCCGGCAGCCACGCCAACTGCATTACCATCATCGACTGAGTAGATGAACCTGAGGACTAGACAGTTCCGGAAGAGAGGTCGCAGTCTTTCATGTTTGCTTACGTTATACATCGGTTATTATTACCTGCTACTTTATCGTTCAATCTTGAGTTTTGAATTGCCCATGGGTCTCATATCGAGCCAACAACGAATAGTATCTGTCTACTATGTGGTTCATCTGGGGTCTTCTATGTGGTTCATGTTGGGTGGGCAACAAACAATAGATGATCCATTGTCTATCCTTTTAAACTGAAGCTATAATCTACCTGCTATCATTAGTTTTGGATCCATCCACTCATTTGCTACCATCAGTCTTGATTTTTGCATGCACCCCTTAGGCCTTACAAAATCTAACTATTCTTTTATTATGCATGTCAGATATTGTACACAATCATACTGAACATGTAGAGAAAAAGAGAAGACCGTTGCGTGCGAATATAATGTCATGCAGATGCTGCTCCATGGTGGGCGAAGTGCCCCCCCCCCTCTCCTGCATTTCCAGATTGTATTCCAGAGGAAGATAACTGTTCAGATGGAGATTCAGAAGGAGCCGACCATGCCTGTTTACCACCTGAGGTGTTTGCTCTAACCTGGCATGCTGATGTTGGTCATATCATGCATATGGCTCCTTGCATTGCTTACATTATACATCTTATATGTCATCATCTTAGTTTAGATTTGCTTTGTGTGAATGCCACCTGTTTGGTTTCTATATCATACTCCCACCATTCCTAAATATTTGTCTTTTTAGAGATTTCAACAAGTGACTACATACGGAACAAAATGAGTGAATCTACACTCTAAAATATGTCTATATACATCCATATGTGGTAGTCCATTTGAAATCTCTAAAAAGACAAATATTTAGGAACGGAGGGAGTATATGGGAATTATGCGATGCCATCTTCTTTAGCCAGGCATCATATACGTGAATCATGCAATGCCATCCTGTTTAGCCAGTCATCGTATATGTGAACTGTATCATGCCATATTTTTTTCCATAATGTGTTCCATTTGTCAGCAATGTTTATACATTCATCTACTCTTCCTGTGCATCAGCCATTTGAGTCGGTCATGGGAAAATCTGGAGTGAAAACAAGGTCTTCTGAGCAGTCAGTGCTACCTGTCGATGCAGATTTCTTGCTGGTTACAGATAGCTCCTCAGAGGAGGATTCAGAGAGAGATGACCAGTCGTAT
>NC_041389.1:358805604-358820384 GCF_002162155.2 Triticum dicoccoides
CCCTGAGGTGCATGCTCTAACTTGGCTGGGTTATATTTCTCATATCATGCATATGGTGTCTTGCATTGCCATGCCATCTGCTTAGATTAGACATGCTTTGTGTGAATGCCTCCTGTTTGCTTTCTATATCAGATATGTGAATTATGCAATGCCATGTTTTTCAGCCAGTTATCATATATGTGAATTATGCACCGCCATGGAGCCAGGCATCATATATGTGAATTATCTCATGCCATATTTTTTCATTACGTATTCCATTTGTCAACAATCTGTGTATATTGAACTACTCTTCATGTGTATCAGCCATTTGAGCCGGTTATGGAAAAATCTGGAGTGAAAACAAGGTCTTCAGAGCAGGCAATGGTACCTGTTGAAGCATATATCTCGATGGTTACAGGGAGCTCCTCAGAGGAGGATTCAGAGACAGATGACCAGTCCTATATCCCACCTGAGGTGTATGCTCTAAGTTGCAATGTTTATATTTCTCATATGATGCATATGGTGTCTTGCATTGCTTAGTTTAGACATCATATGCACAATATTGAATTCTATCTGCTTAGTTTAGAGATCATACATGCGAGTGCCAGCTGCTTAGTATATGAATCAATTATGTCAATTATATCATGCCATCATGTATACTTAGACAACATGTATGTGAATTATTTCATCCCAACCTATTTTAGAAATACATCATATAGTTTTGTCATGTCATCCTATTTAGGTACTCATCATATGTTTAATTATGCCATTATATCCTGTTAAGTTATCCATCATATATCTGAAACTGTGTCATGCTATCCTGTTTAGTTAGGCATCATATATGTGAAATTGTGTCATGCTATCCTGTTTGGTTAGACAACATATATGTGAATTACCACATCTGTCTATCATACAATGTCTGTACGTTCAATTTCTTTTCTTGTTTATTAGCCATTTGAATTGGAGGGGGTGATGGCAGTATCTAAGGGAGCAAAAACCCGTTCTTCACAAAAGACAGTGCTACCCGTCGATGCAGATAGAACCATGGTTGTACTGGCCCACAAACTAGCCCCATCACACATAATCGAGACTCTTCCAGATTGCACACTTACACCGTTGGGCAGAGAACCAGCTACAACCCATCTAACCGCAACCCCAGCGGATAGTAACCCACTAATAGTTGACAAAGCACCATGTCCACCATAGAGTACCCCCACACGAGCAGTTTGTAAAGCTACTGCAGTGCCCAAAGCACGAAGACCACCATAGCTAACCCAAACTCCACATTTAAAGCAGAAGAGCAACTGTTCTCAGGTCAGATACTCCTTTGCTGTTGCATCACTGTATTTACTCATACCAACTACTTTCGAATTTGAAGGATCCAGTTGAAACTCCAATGGTGCAACAGGTATGTTTTAAACCTATTTCTTTAACTGGATTGCTGTTCTAAGTTCTTGCTCTATGTTGATTTCAGTTTAAGTTGTATAAACAGTTATGTTCTCATGTGATGCACATTACAAGTGCTGCCAATGTTGTTTAGTTTCTCACACTTATATTCTGTCTATGCTGTTGTGTCTTAAAAATATATGAGTTGAACTGTGTATCTATCTTGATTAGGGAACATAAACTAGAATGATATGGACAATACAGTGACCATAGTACATAGATATATGTTTGTTTCATGCTGTTATCCTGTCCACCTTACTACTGAACCGGTTTACCAAAATGAGTTTGGTATACTACAAGCTAAACCTGTGATGTGTCTGCTTGTTTCTCTTGTAGTATGCAAACAGAATATTGGAGAAGAGCACCCCACTATGCAACGGTAGAGAAAGTAATGCAGATAAGGTTCAAGATAGTGAGACAACCCTGTTGGTCTCCAAGAAAGGTGATAAAAACGATCTTGTAGACAGTGAGAAAACCCCACAGTCTGTGTTGATGTAGTGTTCGAGTTACTGGCCAGTACCGCTGGCACAAGATCTTCGAACTTGCTGCCTGAATCACTTTGGCTTCTTAAGTCTCAGCTACAAGCTGAAAGGCATCAGTCATCTATGCTGCGGCAAGAAGCCAAAGGACTGAGGAAGTCCCTGCAGAATTCAGATGCCTACTTTCTTATGCAACAGCAAGCGCTGGAGGATTTAAGCGCCAAACAAGAGAAAGTTAATAAGCTTGTTAAGCATCTTGCCAGCATTATGGGTACCCAGGATATTGTTTCTTGAACTCTTCTGAAGTGGTTTCAGTTCTGGACTTGTTTTGCTGCGGAGTTTATATGCTGCTGTGTTCCCTATATTTGCACTGGTGGTGAACTTTGATGCCCAGTGGATGTAATATGTGTAATAGCCGTGATAGCCTAGCATAAGTTGCTTGCTTATTTATTTCCTTGTTGTCTTGTTTATTTGTTTGCTTGTAGTCAGTGCAGTTCTTTTTCCGCGGTTTGCTAGTGGCTGCAATAACGTATTTTTCAAAACTAGGCCACAATAACCATGGGCTAATATTTACTGTAGTGACACTGGGCCTCCTACGGGCCGTAGAAACAGTGGGCCTTCTACGGGCCGTAGAAATAGTAGGCCTTCTACGGGCCATAGAAACCTTGGGCCTTCTACGGGCCGTAGAAACAATGGGCCTTCTATGGGCCCTATCATCAATGGGCCTTATACGGGCCGTATGATCGATTGGCCAAACATGGGCCAATAACAGGCCGCATTATGGCCGTAAACGGGCTAGAGTTGGAATCGTCCGTTCATGGGCCGACCATAACAGGACATCGTTAATAGGCTGTATTTGATGACGCTATGAAAACGGCCCAATGTATTAACGAACCACAAACGGGTCGACTGTAACCACGGGCTGAATTTGGCCCACAAGCAGAAAATTACAGTAACGGGCCATAAGTAAACGAATGCTTGAAATGAGCCCAAGAATAAATGGGCTCTGAGAAGGCCGAAAGATAACATGGGCTGGAAACGGCCCAACTGAATAACGGGCCATTAATGGGTATAAAGTGATACACTGTTCATTACGGGCCAGTTTCACCACGGGCCGTTAATGGGTCTAAAGTGATACGCTGTTCATTGTGGGCCAGTTTCACCATGGGTCGTTAATAGGCCAAGTGTTACATAGGGCCTTATATGGGCCAAAAGACGTCATGGGCCATACATGGGCCAGAAGTGAAAACGGGCTGGAATCATATTGGATGGCCCAGATGACGCTACTGGGCCTAATTCGGGTAGGGCGTAACGGGCCTTGGGTTAGCGGGCTATAAATGGGCTATACGCGAACAGGTCGTTAACAGGCTTTCCATGGGCCGGCCCGTCACCTTTTGACCAAGTCAAACAGGCCGACCTTTTCACAGGAATGGGCGTCTGTTGGGCCGGGCCACGTGTCGACGTATCATAGGCGCCTTTTGTCCAATGAGTCGATGACATCTGTCCCAACAATGAGCCGACACGTGTTTCCTCCAGCCAATGACGATTTTACACGTGGAAAATCCCCATTGGTCGGGGCTGTTAATGGGTTATCGGATCCAAAACCCGTTACGATGGATAGCTTAACGGTGTTCCGTTATGGTGGATGCCACGTGTCGGTCACCCTTGACGAAAGCACTTCTGTGACGCGCAATTTATCATCATGGAAGTGAACACTTCCGTGATGATAATTTTGGTAATGTCATGGAACACTTCTACGGTAGCACAGGTATGACTATCTTGATTCTGTCATAAATTTGTCATGGATGTACATGCATGACAAAAAACGCGACCTACCGTGACAAACACGTATCATCACAGAAGTGTATTTTTTTTGTAGTGGAGTGTATACATCTGGCATCCATCATGACCCACTTGCTCCAGAAGTTGTCGGCCCTCTTTCCAATCTTCGAGATCGCGTTTGCCTTGGAGTACGCGATGAAGTTGGCGCACGCCAAGGTGTGCTCGCTGTTAATTCAGTGGGAGAAGAAGTGGCACAGCAGAGCCACAGATGGCATCACCCTGACATGCGCCTCATAGTAGTAGGCGAAGATCGACGAAAGGAGAATGGAGTCATGGATGGAGATGAAGGGCCTGCAACCTGTAATGGCGGAGGATGGCATAGAAGAAGTCGGAGAAGGGAGGAACCAGGCCGGTGACAATGGCGTTCATGAAGAAGGGGTAGAAGGTGCTCTCCTTGGCCTCCGGATCGGCAGAGCGAGCCCGGAGTTTGGTCTCCCCCATCTCGCTACCCTCCACTGCCGTCATCAGGTGTGTGGCGGTGAGATTCTTCTCCGACATATTGGGGGCATCCAGGGCCGGCGAATACCAAGCCGGCAGCGCGTCGACCTTGACCTTGCGGGGCGCCATTGCTTGCTGGAAGGGAAGGAGTGAAGCAGATCTGGAGATTTTGGAAGTGGGGAAGCAAGAAAGGGGGTCTGGAGCAAGACGAAGGAGAGCAATGAAGGCAAGCCTTGCCCACACCTGCCTTTTGTCAGTCGGGCAGTTGCCGAGGCAGCATGGGGAAGCGGAGACGCCCACGTCCAATCAATCGCCATGCGGCGACCAAGGCCGCAGGTTGTTGGGGCCCGCGGCGCTCCACACTTGCCCTTTGGCTTCTTTGCTAAGCCAAGTCCGAGCACGCCTTGGGCCCGGGGGCTACCTTTGGCGTTCTAGGAACGGGGGTCCCCAGACTTGCCTACCTGCGGCCTGCTGCATGGCTCGACTAGTGGCCCAGTATGACCCGTCTTCATCAACCAACACTCAAGACCCTCGCGAGGGGCCAAGCCTCGCGGGACGGACGACACAAGGCCTCCTCAGGAGTGGCCTCACCTGGCAGGCTCGCGAGGAGGTGGAGAGATCAAGGCGAGGAGTACCTCGCGAGGTGCTCATCACGCAAGCCATGACGATCAAGACCAGGCGGGCGCCAGGCGGGCGCCAGCTCGTGCAGTGTCCTCGTTTCCTCTTTGGTGCAAAGGAGGCAAGTGCAGGCGCGGAGTACCGAGGCATCATGCAAAGGTTTCCGTATCGATGCAACGAGACCAAAGCCAACAGAGCGGCAGGACGGAGCTCACCGTGGAGCCCAAGACGGTGTCATCACCAGTGCCTTTGGCAGTCGAAGACCACCTTTAGTCAGGATAGCTTGTACTAGTTGTCCCCTTTCAAAATGGCCGTTGTTGGCTCCCTTCCTGCTCAATATTTGGGAAGAGGACCAGGGCCTCTATAAATAAGGCTAGCCACCATAGTAGAAGGGAGGGAAGTTCATCCGCATTCCACACCACCATAAGAGCACCTCTCCTCACGAGGCTGTTCTTCCTCTATACTGTTCATCATCAGCCCAAGAGGCAACCCACCACACCACACACTGGATTAGGGTATTACACCACAACGGTGGCCCGAACCAGTATAAACATCGTGTCTCTTGTGTTGTTCATCGTGCTAGCTAGAAACCGCGGCGAGGCAGAGGGTGTGTATCGGTAGGGAGGAGATCTTCGTGCGCACCCCAGCGTTCGAACCTTAAGAGTTTTACCCGAACCCCATATCCGATAGTGGAAGTGGCGTTGCTCATGGTGGTTCTAATGCAGTGTCTACGGGATTAGTTGCATAGTTTAATTTCAGGTGTGCTTAGTTTAATTTGAGAGGTGTGTTGTGTTGAGCCCCCAGCAGAACTATGTTATGTTTCTTCTCGTTACTTTAACTCTTCAGTACGAACATACTAGTATTTCTTACATTTCATCTTTTAGTTGGTATAGTACTACCACTCGTTTCTTCACATTATATACGTACAATATATATGGCCAACATCATATAGCCATCAATTTAGTTGTCAAAGAATTTCAGGGTGCTTAGTTTTGTCAAAGAATTCCAGGGTGCTTAGTTTTATTTGAGGGGTGGGTTGTGCTGGACACCATTATTGTGACTCAAATCTCTTTTGCCATGTTATAATGACATAAATACCGATGAAACAACATGCCAGCTCTCCCTCTATCTCACTATAGTAAAATAAAGTGTGGGGTCTACTTGATCCCAACAGCGTTCTTATTTTCCTGTAAAATTATTCGCTTGGTTACTCCTGACAAGAGGGGCCACACTTATCATTGTGAGAATCGGCTTATTTTTTCATGTAACATGGTTAACGGGTTTGACGTGAAAATAACAATGTCTAATGTCATTTTTGAGCAATCATCAAACTTAACAATGGAATTTTTTAGATATCTAATTGCATTTTTGAGCAGGCATCTCATGGATTGATGGCATTTTTGAGTAGTTGTAACTTCTAATGGCAAAACCGAGTAGTGGCATAAATAATAAGAACCCAAGAATTAAATAGGTATGCTAATTTATTTATTTCTTTAATAGTACTATATGCATAATTTGGCGACGAGCGCTCTCTTTATGTACCACCTTTTTTTCTTTAATTTCATCTTGTTAGTTTTGCTCCATGGCGCAATCCATCGATACTACTACTGTACAAAAGTATACATTTTTTAAAAGGCTAGAGGGCAGGGCAGTCTAGCTTGGTCGTTTTCACGAGAGGCGAGGGCCTTTTGTGATTTGATGGCTCATTATTGCTGGAAGGCGAGGCCTTGTGATTTGATTGCTCATATAAATGTGCCGACGACCTGAGGCGGAGCAAAGAACCGTGCGGTATACTCAAGTTTTCCACTGGAGTAGTACTATGACGGAGGAGCACGAAACATGGCAGCCCAGTGCCATATGGCGATAAAAATGATCTAATTTGCCAGTCATCTCATTGTTAGAATTGTTCTATTCATGCCTCGCAGAGAACGTGACACGTGCGGTGAAACACCCGAAGCAAAAGAAGAAAAACAGGAGCAAAAGAAGAAGGAAGATTATCACCCCAAATGATCTAATTCGCCGCGGAGTCGTAACTGCTTCTTCATCGCCTCCACGATCTATATCTCCTTGCGCGTCTCCTCCGCCATCTTCTTCATTCTGTCCATGACCCGGGATTTCTCGACGCGAGCCTTCATCATCTGTTCCACGGCAGCCGGGTGCTCGATGCGGAGCTTCGCCAACTCCTCCTTCTGTTCCATGATGAGGGCCTGCAGCATCTTCATCGAGGAACTACTACTCTCATGCAGCTTCTTCCAGCCGGCGTTCTTCTCCTTCAATAGGTCGAGCTCGTGGCAGAGCTTCACCTTGTCCTCCTGAAGTTGTAGGATTTCGCTGGTCGCCTTATTCTCCGAGGCAATGCTCTTCTTCAGCAGCATCACCAACCCGACGGTCAACTCCCCCTGCTTATTGAGCTCAACGGGCATGTCGTCGAGGCTCTCCTTCAGCAGCTCCACCAAGCCGTGGATGAACTCCTTCTGCTTATTGAGGTGCTTATTGAGCTGATCGGGCATGCCGTCGAGGGATAACGACTCCAGCGTCGCCGGCTCGGCATGTTCGCCTCCGCGGCCAGGGCGCTCCTGGGAGCCATCACCTTCCCGTGAGAGATCTTTCGAGGTCTCTGCGTGGCAGCGAGCCCTCTCTTTTTTCTGCAGCCTTGGTTGTCGCTCCCTTGTTACGAGTAGTTCTCGACCTAGAGCTCTGCTCACCGGCCATGGCAAGGACGGACGAAGAAGAAGCACTTATGAGGAGGAAAGGTAGAGTAATTTTTGGTTAGGTAGTTCCCCTTTTTATAACCTAAGTACTAGCACTAGTACTAATACCTGCATAGTGGGAACACGTTCAGGTTTAGTACGTACTAGTAGGTGTGAGCAGGCTTGCACTTAACTGTAGCACTAGTACTTTCGAATGTGATGGGAATAAGGTAAAGATTAATTGATGGTTTTTGTTTCGAGGCCCGAAACGGCTCCCGATGAGTTTAGTGGAACTTAAATTTCAAGTAGACTACATTGCTCAAATGCGTAAATATTATGTTACTATAAAAATTTGGCACAAAATACGAAGGAGACCAATGGAAGTACTACTAGCAACCCATGATTTAACTACTCGCATGCGTGCAGTGGAGTAGTTATGTCTTTCTTCCGCCCTCACGTCCACTCAATTTGCATGCACTGTATTAGTTGACCATCAATGAAGTGAAGGACTTTACACGCGTCAAATTATCACATGGGGTGGATCTTGGTACAAAATTGCGTCCGCCCGTGTACCCGCATGTGCGTGCAAGGGAGTGAGTGCGTGTGTGGCGTGCGTGCACATCTTTGCTTCGTGCATGTACCGCCAGTGTGGCTCAAGGAGGACGAGTACATTCTTCTGGAACCAGCACCACGTCACTGTGATCAATCCACACAAGGAGGTCGCGACAATGCCTCCACATGTGCCACATGGCTTCATGAACTGTAAGAGAGACACCGTGTAGCGTGCCATTGGAATTCGAATTTATGTGTTTTGCACATACTCGAAGTACTAGTAAGGTACACGTGTATTGCATGCATCAGATTTTGCAACCAAATTATGAATAAATACCACACTATAGCATGTAAGCTTTGAGTCATATATGCCTGATGTGGACCTTTGTTTAATTCTTATAGTTCCTCATTCAAAATCAATTAGTTTTTATAAAAAAGCTAGGGCCTCTTGGATTCGTAGTATTTCCAAAATGCGGGAATAGGAAAAACATGGGATTATAGTGGAATGTCGTCTTGAATCCTACAGGATAGTACGAGTGTTTGATTGTGCAAAGAAAAAGTGCAGAATTATTTCAAAGAGGTTTGAGTGGATGGGATGTTTCCTATGAAATCTACTGCATATGAATCATATGGAAAAATTCCTATGGTTTACAATCCTACGAATCAAACAACCAAGATAGGAAAAATTCCTAAGGATTAGAATCCTCCAAAATTCCTTTGAGAATCCTTTGAATCAAACAAGCCCTTAATTTGTTTTATGATTCATGGAATTGTGCGTTGTAAAGTATAAAGTAAAAATAAATAATGGCAATTCAACTAGAAAAAAGTTTGGGCAGTTATGATACAGAAGATTCTAGAACAAAGGAGAACCACTATTGTTTTGAGGTTTGTGCATTATGCTTAAGTTCAACCATGGAGTCTGCTAGATTGTACATGTGGCAAAATCCGGTGGGGGGCTAGAAGATGGTGCGAGGGGCCAAGTGGAGGGAGACTATGAAGGAGTGCACAAGTGTGAGATCGATATTTAGAGAGAGGGGGCGAGAACGTGCGTTGTTGCACGAAGTGGCGGAGCCATAAAAAATAAATGAGCTAGGGGGCCAAGTGTCGTGGTTCTAAGTCTGACAGTAGAAAAGGGGGTAGGTATGGAGAGGCAAGATCTTAGCTATGGCGAAGATGTACACACGGGGTTTACGAGTTCAGGCCCTTCTCGGAGGAAGTAACAGCCCTACGTCTCGGTGCCCGGAGGCGGTCGATTAGATTATGTGTGTTGTGTTACAAGGGGTGCGAACCCTTGTCCCAGTGGAGGCGGTGGCTTATATAGAGTGCGTGAGGACCCCCGCCCACCTCCATTACGAAGGACTTAATGTACATAAAGTGAGGGCGTTACAGGTAACGACAATCTTAAATACTATTAATGCTCATGAAGACTAAGGAGTGAATGCCCGGCCATTGTGCGTTCTTCTCGACTCCTGGTCTTTGATATAGTCGAGTGATTCCCCATATAGTCGAGTGACGGTGGGGAATGATGGTCGAGTGATTTGGTTGTCGAGTGGATTCTTGGTCTTCTTATCTTTTGGGGTAGTGACCTTGGGTAGGACGTGTAGGTCATGCCTATGACCCTACCCCAGGTCTGTATCCTCATCAGTAGCCCACGAATGGATTAAGGCGCGAGTGCAGAGTAGGCTGAAATTGAACCTGTTCCGAGCTTCAGGACCTCGCGAGTGCTTTCTGCAAGTCCGAATACTTGCGCTGGTATTCGGCGTCGACTCAGTCGCCTTGATCCATTGAGTGGACACTCAAGTGAACTAGAGACCTCATGTGCCGAATGTCGTGTTGGAGCGCGGGATCCTGGGCGCGATTGCCTGCAGTGTATCCCGGATTTCGTGGGATACGAAATTTCGGGGAAGCACGCCGGACAAGGAGTGCCGAAGCGGGCGGAGCGGATAAAGAGTGATTCCTCGATTCTTGCGCCGCCTTTTTCGCCACGTACGCTGCGTGCGACTGTTGAGGGATTTGACGGGATCGCCTGGTCCCATGCGTCAGCCACCCGGAAACAATCTCTTATTAGGTGACCGGACCGAGGCGTCTGCACTCTGCACTTCTTCTCTTCCTTCTTCTTTCTCCGCTTCTCCGCCGCACCTTATTCTTCCGCTCTGACGCCGCTGCCCCGTCACCATGGTGAAGGACAAGACGGCAGCGCTAGAGCGCGCGAAGAAGACGAAGGAGGTGGCGAAGGGCAAGAAGCAGCAACGCGGGTCATCATCGCGCGCGAGGCTGCCGCCGGGCTGGATCCAGGGCGATTGGATCCGGTCTTCGATTCGGCAGGCGGTCCTGGACGAGCTGGCGGAGTCGGGGTGAATCACCAAGGGAGCGGTGAGGTTGCCGGAGGGGGAGATGAGTCCTCAGCCTCGACCGGCTGAGTGTGTCTTGATCGCCACCCATGTCGACTGCGGTTTTTCCCTTCCCCTGCATTCTTTCTTCCGGGGGTTCCTGAACTTTTTTGGTGCTCAACTCCACCATTTCTCTCCCAACACCATCACGTACTTAGCTGCTTTCGTGTCGATGTGTGAGAACTTCTTGGGGTGTCGAGCGCACTGGGGTCTTTTCAAACACATCTTCACCATTCGTTCCCAATCGGTAAAAAAGGCGAAGTCGAGTGACTCGAAAACCCATGTTATCTAGATGTGTGGGGGTTTAGGTATCCAAAAGAGGAAAGGGAGTGCCTTTCCTGCCATGACTCTTCCTGACTCCGTTAGAGGCTGGCAGTCGACTTGGTTCTATTGCCAAGATGTAGCGGCTCCAGGTCAGTCGACCATCCTTCCCTACTTCTCATTTGACCGAGTCCAGACTCCTGCTCCACTGAAAGTGACTACTGGCGAGACCATGGAGACGAGGATGTTGGTGGATAGGGTGGTTCAGCTTATCAATGACGGTGTCACGGGTCTGGATCTGTTGGAGGTGTTCCTCAGTCGACGCATCCAGCCTCTCCAAGCCCACGATCACCCGATGTGGCTGTATTCCGGACCGGACAAGACCGCTCGGGTCCATCCAGAAGAAGTGCCATCTGAAATGGTGGCTTTGTGGCTGAGGAGCATCACAGGCAATCAGGACAATCCCAGAGGATCAAGGCGAGTTGTTCCCTTTAGCAGCGTAAACCCACCTGACAAGGTATGCTTTTTGTCCCGACTGCTTCTCATTTATGCTTCGACTGCACTTGATATTGACCGACTCTTGCTCGACCAATTTGTTCTGCAGGTGTTCACTGAGATGCATTTGATGCCCAATGGTGAACAGGCTTTGGAACAGGCCCAGGAGGGGGAGGACAGCACAGAAGATAGTGCCGAGTGGGATTCTCAGGGAGACGAGGAGGAGGAGGAGAGCGAGGAGTTGGACGAGGAGGAGGAAGTCGACTCGCCGCCGCGCTCCGAACGTCGATCCAAACAGCAGCATGATCCGGCTGGCGGGCGCGGGAAATGTGTGGGTCCGAGTCCCAATACTCAGAAGCGCACTTGGACGTCGACTCCGGAGCCGACGGAGAAGGTGCCCAAGCAGCTTAAAGTTGCTCCCTCCAAGGCCCGAAAGACATTGTCGCGCATCAAGATGGACGTCCCCGTTGCCTCAGGGTGGGTATCTTGTTTGTGTTTCCGTAAGTCGACTGAAGATTTTCTTGATCTGACCGAGCAATTCTTGTGTCCTTCCAGCCCCACTTCTGCTGCCACTGACATGGACGTTGACAAGGCCCCAGGAGATGCAGAGGCCACCTCACGAGCTGGTAAGTTTGTTCGACCAAGTTCTGTTTAGTCGAGTGGGTGGTCCATTGACTGAAAATTTGATACTTCTCTTCTTATGTAGCTCCGCAAGATATTGTTGTGCTTCCTGATGACGAAGAAGAAGAAGTGCCTCTACAGGAGAGGAGGAAGAACAGTGGAGGCTCAAGCAGGAAGAAGCTTGAAGTCCAGGTCCCTCAGTTAACACCGGCGCCCGAGGCGATAGTCCGGACCAACGTCCCATTCGCTAACCCTTTGACGACTGATCATCGGTCAGGGTCGACTGCATAGACACCTGTTGCACCGGTGCAACTCCACTCATCCGACCCGGCAACTACTTTGACCCCTCTGGAGCCATCCCTCTTTTCTACATATCAGACTCCAGACGACTCGCCGGGTGCCGCTAGGGAAGCTCTTCGCCAGGAAAATCTTGTCATGGAGCAGGTGAAAGTGATGCATGAAGCTAGTCAGATAGCTTACAACGCCAGCACTACCCTTCAGACCAATGTCCAGGTCAGCAAAATTCCGACTGAATTTTTGAATGTCGCTTTATATCTGATCACCCAGTGGGTGTTCCTTTGCTTAGAACTTAGGAAATCTTCAATTCTTCACTTTTTGGAATCAGTGGGGGCACGTCGAGTGCACCCACTGGGTGTAGTCCCCGAGACCACGGTCGGCTGCTGGCAGTCGACCGAGGTCTAATGATGTATCTCTCTCTTTTTTTGAACTCATGCTGAGTATTGATATGATCCAGTGGGGCACGCTTAGTGCACCCATTGGGTGTAGTCCCCGAGACTAATGTTGAATATTTGATTCGGCAGTAGTCTTAGAGTAATTCTTTGCTTGCACTGTTGCTTGGAGCTCGGCTGCAGAGGTCTTGTGATCTTGGAGCTCGACTCACCGAGTTAAAGAAGAAGCATATCAGCGTTGAACTTGACCTTGAACTTGCGAAGAAGAATCTAAAGATTGCCCAACAAGAAACGACCATCATGGGAGGTAATCACTCGACCATTTTGTCTGTTTTGTAGCTACATACTTCGCACTAGTTTTTTCTTCAGTCTCTTTGAACAGAGTGATTTCACACGAGCAAATGTGCGTAGTGAAAATCGTCAACTTCAGTCTTGTCTGAAGAGTGTGGTTTCTTTAGAGAGGATGAAGGAGGCTTTGGAGCTGAAGGATCTGGATCTGGCAGCCGCTCAGAAGGAAGCACGTGAGAAGACGAAGCTTGTGGACCAAAAGCTGGCTTCGGTCAGCAAACTGGAGGAGGAGAACGCGAAGCTGAAGACTACCATCTCAGACACCAATCGGGATGTCGAGCAGCTGAAGAAGGACAAGGAAAATCTGACCACTGAAGTTGGCGGCCTCAAGACCAAGACCGAAAAGCTAGAGTCCTATCTGGAGCAACTCGCCGCCAAACTTGTTCTGAAGCTTGAAGGTATGATCAGTCGACTCATCACTTTGTTGCCGATTGAACTTTGTTGTCATGCCGTCGATTCATCACTTTTTGCAATGGGACAGAACTGTGTCAGGACTTTGAGGCTGAAACTGGGCGGGTGGAGACGGGTCTTGACCCCATCAACTGTCCGGTGAAAGATGACACCACAATGAATCTGCTTTGATTGGAGTCGCGCTTAGATGGTGCGGTTGCTTATGTGGCTCGGCTGAAGGCGGCGATGGCCCAGGTGGATGCTGAACTCTGGCCTCGGGCGGAAATGTCTCAAGATCTCGAGTCTTTGATGACTCGACTAAATCAGATTCCAGGCCGAGTGCAAGAGCGGAAGAAATCTTCCGCCCGCTGTGGTGCTGATGTCGCCTTGTCTTTGGTCCGAGTGCAGTGCAAGGAGGCTAAGGAAGAAAAACTGGCAGCTCTCAAAGTGGCAAACACTAAGAAGCACTCCTTCCAGGACTTCATGGACACTTTCCTCGAGGCAGCCACTCGCATCGCTGACAGCATCGACCTCGACAGATTCCGCGACCCGGCCAGCCCTTCTCCTGCCGAGTGATTAAAAAACATTATGCCTTACTTTTATTTGCCTCGGAATGCTGAGTGAATTTGTAACCGTTAAAACTCCTTCGGGCCAGATGCCCGAGCACTTTATTCCGCGGTTAAGGAACTTTGGATTTATCATCTCATATATTGCGTCTGTCTTCGAACGAAATTGTTTTTTCTCTTGAATTGTTGTCTATTTGCTTGATGAAGCTTCTGGAGAAGGATGGCCAGTTGACTGATCAGGTGATCCATGAGCAACATCGATCACCTCATCAGCGAGGCATTCAGCAATAGTCTTGGCATTCCAGTCGACCGATCGGGCGATCCTCGAGTAGCATTAATCAGCTCATCAGCAAGGCATTCAGCAATGGTCTTGACGTTCTAGTCGGTTGATCGGGTGATCCTTGAGTAGCATTGATTAGCTCATCAGCAAGACACTCAGCAATGGTCTTGACATTCCTGTCAACCGATTACGTGATCCTTGAGTAGCATTGATCAACTCATCAGCAAGGCATCCAGCAATGGTCTTGACTTTCCTGTCAACCGATTGGGTGATCCTTGAGAAGCATTGATCAACTCATCAGCAAGGCACTCATCAATGGTCTTGACGTTCCTGTCAACCACCCGGTAAGGTTTTTCAAACTTAGCAGAGCACTGGGCTGAAGTTAAGCCTTCGAGAGTGGGAGGATTGCTCACCACTCAATAGGATTTTTCAAACTTAGGCGAGTACGGTACTACAGCTAAGCCTCCAAGTGGGAGGATTACTTACCACTCGGTAGGATTTTTCAAACTTAGGCGAGTACGGGACTGCAGCTAAGCCTCTGAGTGGGAGGTTTGCTCACCACTCGGTAGGATTTTTCAAACTTAGGCGAGTACGGGACTGCAGCTAAGCCCTGAGTGGGAGGTTTGCTCTCCACTCGGTAGGATTTTTCAAACTTAGGCGAGTACGGGACTGCAGCTAAGCCCCCCGAGTGAGAGG
>NC_041389.1:358821400-358845685 GCF_002162155.2 Triticum dicoccoides
GAGAGGCAGACTCATCACTCGGTAGGATTTTTATCCCTTAGGCGAGCACTGGGCTGCAGCTAAGCCCCCGAGTGAGAGGCAGACTCATCACTCGGTAGGATTTTTATCACTTAGGCGAGCATGTGCTGCAGCTAAGCCCCCGAGTGAGAGGCAGACTCTTCACTCGGTAGGATTTTTATCACTTAGGCGAGCACTGGGCTGCAGCTAAGCCCCCGAGTGAGAGGGAGACTCATCACTCTGTAGGCTTTTTATCACTATGTCTTAGGCGAAATAGATTTGCAGCTAAGGTAATTCCTACAAAAGAAATAAACAATAATCATTCGAAAGAAGTAAATTATGTCTTATGATAGTCAAACTAAAAGGTATTTCTTATTACATCTCATCATTCCCAATATTTAAGAATAGAAAGGGCGGAGCAGATCCGCATTCCAGGCGTGTGGCTCATCTTTATTATGTTCGACGTTGAAGAGACGGTATGCTCTATTGTGGAGCACCTTGGTGATGACGAAAGGGCCTTCCCAAGCAGGAGCAAGCTTGTGAGGTCTTTGTTGGTCCACTCGAAGAACCAGGTCTCCTTCTTGAAATGCTCGACCCCTCACGTTTCTAACGTGAAATCTATGCAAGTATTGCTGATAAATGGTCAACCGGATCAAGGCCATATATCTTTCTTCTTCCAAGAGATCGACTGCATCTTGGCGAGCTTGTTCTTCTTCTTCCTCTGAGAAGAGTTCGACTCGAGGTGCATTGTGGAGCAAATCACTAGGGAGCACGGCTTCAGCTCCGTAGACTAGGAAGAATGGAGTCCCTCCAGTCGACGGGTTAGGGGTTGTCCTCAACCCCCAAAGTACGGATGGGATCTCGTTGACCCAGGCTCCTACTACATGTTTCAGGTCACGCATCAACCGAGGCTTCAATCCTTTGAGAATCAATCCATTTGCCCGCTCGGCCCTCCCATTCGACTAAGGATGAGCGATCGAAGTGTAGTCGACTCTCGTGCCTTGGGAGGCACAAAAGGCTTTGAATTCTTCAGAATCGAAGTTCGAGCCGTTATCCGTGATGATGCTGTGCGGGACGCCATATCTGAATATAAGTTCCCTGATGAAACTCACAGCCATGCTTGCTTCAAGGCTTTTGATGGGCTTGGCTTCGATCCACTTGGTGAACTTGTCGACTGCTACCAGCACATGAGTAAATCCACTCCTGCCTGTCCTCAGAGGTCCAACCATGTCCAGTCCCTAGACGGCGAAAGGCCAGACGAGTGGAATTGTTTTTAGGGCTGACACAGGTTTATGAGACATGTTGGAGTAAAACTGGCAGCCTTCACACTTGTCCACTATTTCCTTAGCCATCTCGTTGGCCCGCGGACAGTAAAATCCGACTCGGTATGCTTTGGCCACGATGGTCCGAGAGGACGCATGGTGACCACAGGTCCCCGAGTGAATATAATTGAGGATCACTCAACCTTCCTCTGGATTGATACACTTCTGGCAAACTCTAGTTGCACTTTCTCTGAACAACTACCCCTTTATCATAGTAAAGGCCTTAGATCGCCGGACGACCTGTCGAGCCTCTTCTTCGTCCTCTGGAAGTTCTTTCCTAGGAATGTATGCGATGTACGACACTGTCTAGTCGGGAATGATGACCAGAACCTCCATGACTAAGTCGACCACAGCTGGGATGTCAACTTCAGTCGGATCTGTATCACTCTTGGGCTGTGGCGACTCTTCTGTGAAGGGATCCTCCTGAATCGAAGGTGAATGAATATGTTCCAGAAACACATTGCGGGGGATGGCCTCTCTCTTGGAACCTATCTTCGCCAACTCATCTGCAGCTTGATTTTTCAATCGGGGCACATGGTGAAGTTCCAACCCCTCAAACTTCTTTTCCAGCTTCCTGACAGCATTGTAGTAACCAGTCATGGCTGGACTTCTGACATCCCATTCCTTCATCACCTGGTTAACCACCAAATCTGAATCGCCATACACCATGAGGTGACGGACATCGAGTGAAGTGGCCATACGCAACCCATATAGAAGTGCTTCGTATTTTGCTTCATTATTGGAGGAATCAAAGTGAAACTGGAGAATGTAATTGAGCTTGTCTCCACGGGGGGACACCAATACTACGCCAGCACCTGATCCGTTTAGCATCTTGGAGCCATCGAAGAACATAGTCCAATGTTTCGAGTGAACTTGAGTCGGTAGTTGCTGTTCATTCCACTCGGCAAGGAAATCCGTGATTGCTTGGGACTTGATAGCTTTCTTTGCCTCAAACTTGATGTCCAGTGGAAGGAGTTCAATCGCCCATTTTGCTACTCGACCGGTTGCATCTCTGTTATTCAGGATCTCAGACAACGGTGCGTCGTTGACAACTGTAATAGAGTGATCAGAGAAGTAATGTGCAACCTTCTTCATGGTCATGTAAATTCCATAGACAAGCTTCTGATAATGAGGATAGCGTTGCTTGGACGGATTCAAAACTTCAGAGAGATAATAAACTGGGCGTTGAACCTTGTAAGCTTTTCCTTCCTCTTCTCGCTCGACCGTGTGTACTGTACTGACAACTTGTCCAGTGGCTGCAATATAAAGCAGTAAAGGCTCTTTGCTGATTGGCACAGCGAGCACCAGCTGGGTGGAAAGCAGGGCTTTGAGCTCTGCAAACGCTGCATTAGCTTCTTCAGACCACTCGTACTTATCAGATTTCTTCATCAATCGGTCAAGGGCAGGGCCTTTTCACCGAGACGAGAGATGAATCGACTCAAGGCGGCCAAACAACCAGTCAGTTTCTGAACGTCATGCACTCGCACTGGGCGTTTCATTCGGAGGATGGTATCAACTTTTTCTAGATTGGCGTCAATCCCTCGTTCGGAAACGAGAAAACCGAGCAGCTTTCCTCCTGGAACTCTGAATGTGCACTTTGACGGATTAAGCTTGATATCGTACCTTCTTAGGTTGGTAAAAGTTTCTATGAGATCAGTCAATAGGTCGGAACTTTTGCGAGACTTGACCACGATGTCATCCATGTATGCCTCCACATTCTGACTGATTTGGGTGAGCAGGCACTTCTGGATCATTCTCATGAACGTGGCTCCGGCATTTTTAAGACCGAATGGCATGGTGACATAGCAAAAGCACCCGAATGGGGTGATGAAGGCTGTTTTTATTTCATCAGGACCATACAGTCGGATCTGATGATACCCGGAATACGCATCTAAAAAATACAAGTGCTCACACCCAGCAGTCGAGTCAACAATCTGATCGATACGGGGGAGAGGGAAGTGATCTTTCGGGCAGGCCCGATTGATATGCTTGAAATCAATGCACATGCGAAGTGAATCGTCCTTCTTGGGGACCATGACGACATTGGCAAGCCACTCGGAATGGTAGATTTCACAGATGAACTCTGCTGCCAACAGTCGAGCCACTTCTTCGCCGATTGCTTTTCTCTTCTGAACGGCGGACCACCGAAGGTTCTCTTTGACGGGTTTTACCTTGGGGTCGACACGCAAACGGTGCTCAGCCAGTTCTCTGGGTACACCTGGCATGTCAGAGGGTTTCCATGCGAAGATGTCCCAGTTCTCACAGTGGAACTGGATGAGCGCTTCTTCCTATTTGCTATCAAGCGTCGTTGATATCTGAGTCGGTGCAGCATTGGGATCGGTCAGGTGAATATGAATCGGCTTTGTTTCACCAGTCGACTGAAATGCAGAGTCTATCGCAGGCTTCTTGGCTCGGAGCAAATCACTCGGATCTGCACTCTTTTGATACTCTTGGAATTCAACTGCCGCCATATGTGCATCGGCGATTTTGGAACCTTTCTGGAAACATTCTTCTGCTTTCTACCGATTGCCAGTGACCGTGATCACACCTTTGGGGCCAGACATCTTCAGCTTGAGGTACACATAACACGGTCGAGCCAAGAAACATGCGTACGCCGGTCTCCCCAGGATGGCGTGATAAGCACTCTGGAAATCCATGACTTCAAAATGTCAACTTTTCCTTCTGGTAATGCTTGGATTCACCGAAAACCACATCGAGAGTGATCTGGCCGAGTGATTCGGCCTTCTTTCCGGGAATAACACCGTGAAAGCTCATGTTGCTCTCGCTAAGCTTGGACATCGGGATGCCCATCCCCTTCAAGGTTTCAGCATACAGGATATTCAGGCTGCTACCTCCATCCATCAGCACTTCAGTCAGTTGAGTGCCACCGACCACTAGGTCAACCACCAGCGCTTGCCTCCCGGGGGTGACTATGTGAGCAGGATGGTCTAACTAGTCGAATGTGATGGCTGTCTGGGACCATTTCAGGTACGTGGTTGTCATCGCCGGAGCAACCATATTCACTTCTCTGTTGATGACCTTCAACCGACTCTTGCTCTCAACATCGGCAAAATCATGAATGTGTAATTGACCTTGGGGTAACCGTCATCTTCCTCTTCCTCCTCATCTCTGTCCGACTCCTTGTCCTTCTCATTGGGTTGTTTCTCCCGGAACTCTTGGATCAGGAGTCGACATTGTCGAGTGGTATGCTTTGGGTTAATCAGATTACCTTCCTCATCTTTCTTCGTGTGGATGTGACATGGCAAGTCCAGCACATCATTTCCTGCTTGATCCTTTACCTTCTTAGGAGGCCAGGGCCCCTTAGGTTTTCCCTTAAACTTTCCTTGAGCCATTGCTGCAATTACCCCAAGTGCCGCTGGCTCGGCTTTACGCTTTTGCTTCCGACTGGAACCAACTCCACCGGCCTCTTGGCCGACTGGTTTACTCTTCCCGCTTTGGAGTCGATCCTCTTCTTCTCCGTTAGCATACCGGGTGGCTATCTCCATCATCCGGGTTAGAGTCATATCCCTAGTCCGACCGAACTTCAGAACCAACTCTCGATACTTGACGCCTTCCTTGAAAGCGCGCACCGCCTGATGCTCTGATACATTCTCCACGGTGTGATGCAAAGTGGTCCACCTCTAAATGAATTCCCTCAAAGTTTCATTTGGCTTCTGCACACAATGCTGCAACTCGGGAAGCCCTGTTGGCCGCTTGCACATACCCTCAAAGGTTCGCACGAACACTCGAGATAGCTCTTCCCAGCTGTGTATACTGTCTGGGGCCAACTGAGTCAACCACGCTCGGGCTGACCCTTCCAACATAAGAGGGAGATGCTTCATTGCTATCTCATCATTTCCGCCTCCAATTTGCACAGCCACTCGGTAATCTTCAAGCCAAGTTTCAGGCTTGGATTCCCCAGTGAACTTACAGACTCCTGTTGCCAATCTGAAGTTGGGAGGAATCACTGCTGCTCTAATGGCTCTGCCGAAACACTCTGCGCCTGAAACATGTAATCTGCTTCCACTCAGATGATCTCTGCCCAAGTCTTCTCTGTGAGCTCTATTCTGGTCGACTAGGCCTTGGATGAGAATGGATCTCGCATCGAAGCCCGGCTCCCTTGGGTCGACTGGAGCTCTAAGCTCGTCTCTGTGATGGCGTCTGTCATCATTCTGCCGAGGCACGTACGACACACTCCTCGGAGGAGGCGTTGGCACTCGACGATGATTGTCACGGTCGAACTGATGATCGTATTACCCACGGCCTTCACGCCGTGGGGGTGATCTTGGGCTATGGGCCGACTGAACTGTATCTGCTACCACAGATCTACTTTGTATCCTATTCCGCGACTGAGGCACCGCAGAATGCTGCTCTCCTGCCGCTCGGAGCAGGGCGCGGATCTGCTCCAACCCTCGGCCAGCCTCTGACTAGGAAGGTTGAATTGACTCTGCAATTCGGGCCGCAGTAGTGAGGTTCTGTAAGGACCCCGACTCAATGCCACATCGATCTAGCATGTAACACCTCATATCACTTTGCGGCCTCACGCACGGTATTTCCCACGGGTGTCGCCTTACCGTTGCCCGGGACCGTTTGCGCCTTTTGGCACACGTATATGATAGTGTCGCTAGCATCCATATGATAAGGAGTCCGGGCTGACATGGCTAGTCGTAAACCCAAAGTGGCACAAACTTACACGGACAGGCATCCATGACCCAGCATCGAACGTGTCGGTCATCAGCGAGTGAATCCAGGCTGTAGCACTGGGCTAGCAGGACTCCGATATACCGGGCTGTAGCGGGCTAACAGGACTCCGGTATTCATCGCGTGACATTTCCCCGAAGGGACAGACACAGGAACGAAGAAGGACACATGCCGGCCAGCCTAAGTGTTCCGGAGTAGTAGCAAGCTACCATGGCTCAGTGGAAGCACTAGGAGACATTTCCCGGTAAGAGAGGCTACCGAGGATGAACAACTAGATAGTTAGATCCCACACATACCAAGCATTTCAATATCATACACACAATATGCTCGATATGTGCAAATACAACATGGCATCACAACATGACTCTATGACTCAAGTATTTATTCATTAGGCTCCGAGGAGCGAGATATGACAAACATGGGTCTCATGACCCAACATTCAGAGCATACAAGTCAAAACACAAGCGGAAGCTATCATGTCTAAGTACAAACATCTATAAATGAAAAAGGCGGAGAAGCCTGACTATCTACCAGATCCTGCCAAGGGCACAAGATCGTAGCTGAGGTAACAAGCTAAACGTCGAAGTCCACGTGGAACTACTAGTGAGACTGAGGTCTCTCTGCAAAAACATAAATAGGCAAACGTGAGTACAAATGTACCCAGCAAGACTTACATCAGAACTAACTACATATGCATCATTATCAACAAAGGGATGGTGGGGGTTTAACTGCAGCAAGCTAGCTTTGACTCGGTGGCTATCCTGAACTACGACTGCAAGTAACTCTTTTGAGGTGGCGCACATGAGTCCACATATTCACCATATCAATACACCACTATGGATCCGCTCCCGTCTCCCTACGAGAACGCCATCCATAGCACTCACGCTTATCTTGCGTATTTTAGGGTATCCACTTTCACTTGTCTATGAACTGATATAGGCAACCCAGAAGTCCTTTACCGCGGACACGGCCATTCGAATAGATGATGTTAACCCTGTAGGGGTGTACTTCGTCATACATGTTTCCACCACTTAGCGTCTGCACATGACATGTGCTCGGCAGACTTCAAGCGAAAACCGACGTGGGTGTAGACCATGACCTACCTAAACACTCAAGTCTCTAGTCCAGGTTTATCGCCTATTCGGGTTCCATCCATGAGGAGATCCAGCCGGGATTTCGCTCACAGCCCCAAACGATGTGAATAGGGTTCCGTGACACCAAACGGGCGTCCGGTATACCCGGCCACGTGCCTACTGCATCACAGCCCACCCCTTCGGTCAGCGCTGCGCACGGCCTCCAGCAAACTACAAACACCAGAAACTACTTGCAACTCCTGGACAGAGGACAAGGGTGAATAAGAAGTCGAGCGGGGTCATATTTCAGGGCCCAATGTATGGTAGTAGCTGAATCATGGATCACAAACACATAACTCAGTTCCTAAGGACGGCTTCAATGAGACAACCCACCATGTACTCCTACATGGCCTCTCACCGATACCTTTTACCAAATCGTGTTCACACACTTAGCTCACACACAGTAGGACATGTTCACACACCTCTGATTCATTCCCGATGAATCAGACCTGACTCAACTCTAAGCAATAGCAGGCATGACAAACAAACATGAATGAGTAGGCACAACAGGGCTCAAACAACTCCTACTCATACTAGTGGGTTTCATCTATTTACTGTGGCAATGACAGGTCATGCAGAGGATAAAGGGGTTCAGCTACCGCAGCAAGTAACAAATGACTCGTTGTTATCCTAATGCAGTAAAAGAGAGCAGGGTGAGAGAGTAGGATTGTATCAGAATGAACAAGGGGTTTTTGCTTGCCTGGCACTTCTGAAGATGATATAACTCTTCATCGGTGTCATCGAACTCATCGTCGGAACCACGTCTACTGAGGGGGGACAAATACTGGCAACACAGAAGGAAACACAATCAATGCAATGCAAAATATTATGCATGATCATGACATGGCAATATGCTGTGGTTTGAGCTAATGCAACTAGCAACAATTTAAATGAAGTTGGTTTGAACCCTAAGTTCAAATCCCAACTCCATATGTGAAATTCAAATGCCATTTATATGATTTGTCCTAAACAGTAGGCATAAGTTGTTCTAACATGCATGAAAATGGTACAGATGGATAGATTGGATTTTTCTGATCATTTTTCATATATAAATTATTTCATTTGGAGTTACGGTTGAATTTATATGATTTTTAGAAGTTTGGGGTATTTTCTGGAATTTCCTGAATAAGAATAAATCCAGAAAAAGGAGTTACTGCGTCAGCATGACGTCGTTGTGATGTCAGCAGGTCAACAAACCGGGTCCAGGTCAAACCTGACGTGTGGGGTCCACACGTCACTGACTAACTAACTAACCTAAATTAATTAATGTTAAATCACTACTAACTAAAACGTCAGTTGGGTTAACTAGACTTAATTAAACAAAACTAATCTAGGATTAGCTGGGCCTGGGCCCACACGCAGTGACCTAGGGGGTCAAACTGGGTCCACCCGGGGTCAACGGTCAGCGGGGTCAAACTCGCCGGCGACTCGACGCCGGCGAGGCCCGAGACGGCGGCGCGGCTCGGAAATCGCCCATGGGTGTCCAAATGGGCGGCGGAGAGGCTCTATGGATGCAACGCGACGAGGCGCGTCTAACGGGGCAAGCGGGAGGAGCTGGGGTGGACCGAGCTCGTCGGAAGCGAGCTCGCGGCGGCGGCCGGAGTTCGGTGGCGTGCGGGTTTGATGCTACGGAGCACGGTAGGGGCTGCAGGCGGGTGTGTTCGGCTCCTGGGGCTGCAACGAACACGCGGATGAGCTCGGACGCGGGTGGCAGCAGCTGTGGCCGCGGCGGCGATGAGGTACGGCGCCGGCGAGCTTCGGTGTCCGCGCAACTATGGCCTAAAGGAGGCGGCGAGCAATGGGGTTCGGGGGAGGAGGAAGAGAAGCTCACCGCGAGCACGATGGAAAGGTCAGTGGGCGCGGGGGAGGTCCGGAGCGAGCAGGGCGACGGTGGCGATCTCGGCGACCCGAGGAGGAAGAAGAGGTCAGGCCCGGCGCTTCGGGGCATTTGGCGTCGCGTGAGTCGACAGAGAGGCGTAGGCGATGGTGGCAGAGCTTCTGGGCATGTAGGAGAGGCGAGGGGAAGGCGGTGGCCGCGGTGGTGGCGAACAGCGGCGACGGACCCGTTCGGGTGGGTGAGGGAGAGAGGTCCAGGGGAGGGGATGAGCATGGGGAAGAGTGGGAGCGGGTCGAGGGGAGCGCGTGGCATCACCCGAAGAGGCCAGGGCGAAGCGGCAAGCAGGAGGTGGCGGGGCGCGTGCTCGCGTGCGGCGGCCACGCGCGTGCTGTCCTCCTGGCGGGAGGTAGGTGATGACTGGCACTATGGGCTAGTGGGCCGCACAGTGCTGGTCCAGCTGGGGCGCTAGATGGGCTGCAGGTGAGTTAGGTAGGTTTCCTTTTTTTTATTATCTGTTATCTGTTTTTAGTTAATATTTTGCCACTGTTTTGAATTCAAACAAATTCAAACAATGTCAAAAACTCCTTTGAGTATTTTTATTTTGCTGGATGGACTTTTCCAAAAGCTCATAAAAATAATTCAGGGGTATTTGAAATTATATTCTAATTATATGAATATAATTCAAATTCAAATAGCTAATGATTTAAATTCAAAGTCCCAAGATTAAGTCCTTAAAAATGTTCAATATTTTGGTTGGGACCAGAACTCTTGCCAAAATTATCAAACATTTAAGAAGAGCATTTTGGGAACAAAGAATGAGATTTTAGGGTTTTTGCCCCTCTTTTAATTAAAATTTTGAGGCTTCCAAATTTCCTCAATTCAAGTTTCAAAAATTTAAACATGATGCAAGCAAGATGCAAACACTAGACAGCACCAGAAGCTAGGGATGTGACAACTCACCCCCACTAAACAAGAATCTCGCCCCGAGATTCAAGACGTGAGGTAAGAGGAAAGGGGGTCACAAAACTATCACAATCTTCATGATCCATTTGCCCTTCTTGAAGATGTTGACTCATTGCTTCAAATCGATCTTGACATCTTTGCTTTCGAGATCTTCATTCAACATGACGACAAGAAGAAAGGGAAAACTCTAGAAGGATCGATCTCCTCGGAGATCAAGCAACTCAGGATCAACTCACGGAGTAAGACATATCACATCTCTCGAGCTGGGACATGAAACACACATCTAGAGGGATGGAGTGGAACAAATGACGAGGGTTCACTAGGTAGACAACAATTCCATACCTAAGAGGGTCGTGGACGGTTGTCAACGTAGCGAGGAGTTGAGTTGCCATGATACCTTAACGAGACATCTTAGAGGAGGTGACTTGTGGAAATATCCCCTTAAGTTGCAAAAAGAATTACCTTTGATTTAGAGATCATTGAAACTCTTTATACCAGCCTAAGGCAATTCTCGAGCGATCATTTGGAGGGGTTCGGTAGAATGGCACACCCAGATTAGAATGGATGATGTGGATTACCTTGTTGAAAACAACACAACATACTACCATGATGAATACTGATGGACGATGCAGATGCAAAGGAAGATAACACTTTCTCAGATTTCACCTTAGCGAGACCAAGGGGACAAAATCTGGATGATCGACCGAGAGACATTTAGCACTCCGCTTCTAATGTCCTCCTTGATGTGCTAGCGTATCCCATTCATTGAAATGGTTTGGTAACTAGAACATCAGGTAGAAGGTCGGACTTCGGGAACACGAAATCCATAAGGCACAACTAGGGAGTAAATCCTACGAAGTCCTTAGGGGGAGGTGGCCAACTTCCTCAGTCAAGATACTACAAAAATAGGTCTTCTGGCTGGATGTGTTGGCCACGACATCCACTTTACTAGGTTACAGAGAGACCAATATGGTAGTTCTTGGGAATTGTTCCAGCCATCATATCTGCCTGAGATTCAGATCTGGTTGGGGTCAGAATATTCCAGACTCATCGAGTCTAGGAAGGAAAAATGAAAGTTTGCAACACAAATCGATGAGATGACGTTGCGAGATTCTCGGGAGATGAACTATGATAGCAAGCTTCAAAACATGAGCTGGCTCTGCTACAACATGTGAACACGTTGTCCGAGACAAGGATGACCACATAGTAGTCTTATAATAAAACACTACCGAGTTCTGGTGGGGAACCATCATTGCGGATAACGAATGCATAAGTCATATGATTAGCTCTTATGAAGGAATTTCGTTTACTGGAACAAATCAGTTAGTGGCTTGGTGTGCTAGGGAATTCATATAGAATGAAGATGATCAGTCTATCAGACCATAGAATACTTCGCACATGCATGACTGACTTGGGATGATTCTAGAGGAAGCAAAAACAAACTTTCTCGGATCCACGGCGACAACTTACATCAGATGCACGTGAATTAGAGGAAGTCACTTCTTTCATCAAAACATAGGCTTCATGAACGAAACACGAAGATAATGCTTACAAAGTTTCCCACACTAGGTTGATGTTCAACATGAATCATGGGGGGGGGGGGACAAAATGCTGCTGATGGGCTCAACAGCAACTCATCGGAATTTCCATATCACTGGACTTCCACCATCATGTGAACAAGGTGATAGCATTGGTCAGACCAAAAGATGTAATGGTGTATGCTCGAGGGATCAACCACGAGTAAGACAACATTACGAACATCGTTGGTTCTGATTTGACTTGACGATGGCCCATACTCAAGTCAAAGTTTTGACAAGGCAATAGATCCAACAACTGATCACGAGGACCAATCGGTGAAGATATCATCTTTCTTCAACACACACACACCCAGAGATATCCCTTTGGAAGTGAACTAAGTTAGACAAGCTTTTATCTCCCATCTCTCCAAGTTATTGTTTGGCTTAACCAACTAGCTCAGGGGTATCCTGCACAGATCCTTGGAGAAGGAGTGGTTTATTGGAAACCAACTTGATCACGAACTCAACATAGTGGTCAGGTGACAACCTGGTAATACTTCCGAGAAGATATTCGGAACATCATGAACCACCGGTATGTTATTAAGCTCGAGAACAATCTTGCTTTTCAGGGCAAGATGATATGATCAAAAGAGCGAGGGTTTGACACAATCCTAACTCATTGATCGAAGAGTGCACCTTGGAAAATGGGCTAGGTAGCACGATTAATCCTAGAGTAATGATTCAATAATCAATACACTAAGAATGAGATTATTGTCCATTAACTACCAAGCAACGGAGTTGCTAGAAGTATAGATTTCACACATCACGATTCACTTGTCGGCGTTCCGGTTACAACAACACGGGGACCGAGAAACGAATAATGAGTGCGAGAAGTATCACTGTATCAAGAGTTCATAGTATGGTGTGCAATTCCCATGACATTCCTGATATAAAGATGGTAATACCTCAAGGTAGAACAGACCAGAAGCTGGATTGCATTTTGATCTGCGAGGTACAACTACTTTGACCCAATCCTGGATGTGGATGAGGTACCGGAGTTTGTTTCTCCTAGTCATTCCGAATAGAATGGCTTGACGGACCACAAGAGTAATAAGCATCGATGAGCTCGAGTGCACAACTACTCTTGACTATCAATTGATAGATGAGGGTCAGAAGACGACTAAGGGGGACAACTCAAAGGAACATACAATTTTCTGAGTTGTGGATGCATGGATTAGTATGCCGAACAAATTCAGCATATTTCTTCCGGATAACCCATGTTGAAGAGGAAGGACAGGCAGATTCACAATGTCGAATGGAGAACTTATCAAGAGCACTCTTGTTGTGATCTTTCGGTTCAAAAGAACTTCTGCCAAGAATGGTTCATGGTATTTGGAAGAAGGAAATACCACGGACCTCGAGGACTAATGCAAAGGTTACTAATAACCTAAAGGAACTAGCAAACACTATCAACATGAAGTAAGTAGGGTGAATCTCGGGTTCAGAAACCCAGGAATAGAATACCTACTCCTAAGTAGCATCACGAGATGCTTTCGAGAATGATGGCCAGAATCTTCACACTGGGAACACTAAACATTGCTAGATTACTAGGTGACTCCCTAAAACACCTAGGGTCATAATAATAGCTCCAACATATATGTCAAGGCAATAAATTACCTCAACTCACCGATTAGTGTGGTTAATCTGGCCCAAAGGAACATCGAAACAGAAGGAAGGGATTTTGCAAATGCTTCAAACTATTTTAGAAACCTGGGATGACTCAGACAGCATAACGACTGTAAATGCTCAAAAGTTTGGAGACATACTACAGAAATGGTGGCATAGCCACTCAGAAGCACAATATCAAGGTTTCGAGATCATCAGTTAACATACAGAAGTAGTAGGAACTGGACTGAGGCTTACGTCCAACAATCTTACAAGTCTACATATTAGTAACACGTCATCCTGATAGATAGATGAGAAGGCCTAGTTCTTAATCCCCGTAGAAGAGAAGAGGATGACTCAGATCAGAAGGCCATGAGGTATAAGGAGTAAAAAGAGACTTACGTTCCATCCCACAATCAATTCCCTTACATAACTAAAGCATTTCTAGACACAACTTCGACCAGTTTGGCTTGGTAATCCTACAGGCAGTCAGGCTCTGATACCAACGCTGTCAGGACCCCGACTCAATGCCACATCGATCTAGCATGTAACACCTCATATCACTTTGCGGCCTCACGCACGGTATTCCCACGGATGTCGCCTTACCTTTGCCCGGGACCGTTTGCGCCTTTTGGCACACGTATATGATAGTGTCGCTAGCATCCATATGATAAGGAGTCCGGGCTGACATGGCTAGTCGTAAACCCAAAGTGGCACAAACTTACAGGGACAGGCATCCATGACCCAGCATCGAACGTGTCGGTCATCAGTGAGTGAATCCAGGCTGTAGCACTAGGCTAGCAGGACTCCGGTGAACCGGGCTGTAGCGGGCTAACAGGACTCCGGTATTCATCGCGTGACATTTCCCCGAAGGGACAGACACAGGAACGAAGAAGGACACATGCCGGCCAGCCTAAGTGTTCCGGAGCAGTAGCAAGCTATCATGGCTCAGTGGAAGCACTAGGAGACATTTCCCGGTAAGAGAGGCTACCAAGGATGAACAACTAGATAGTCAGATCCCACACATACCAAGCATTTCAATATCATACACACAATATGCTCGATATGTGCAAATACAACATGGCATCACAACATGACTCTACGACTCAAGTATTTATTCATTAGGCTCCGAGGAGCGAGATATTACAAACATGGGTCTCATGACCCAACATTCAGAGCATACAAGTCAAAACACAAGCGGAAGCTATCATGTCTGAGTACAGACATCTATAAATGAAAAAGGCTGAGAAGCCTGACTATCTACCAGATCCTGCCGAGGGCACAAGATCGTAGCTGAGGTAACAAGCTAAACGTCGAAGTCCACGCGGAACTACTAGTGAGACTGAGGTCTCTTTGCAAAAACATAAAATAGGCAAATGTGAGTACAAATGTACCCAGCAAGACTTACATCAGAACTAACTACACATGCATCATTATCAGCAAAGGGATGGTGGGGGTTTAACTGCAGCAAGCCAGCTTTGACTCGGTGGCTATCCTGAACTACGACTGCAAGTAACTCTTTTGAGGTGGCGCACACGAGTCCACATATTCACCATATCAATACACCACTATGGATCCGCTCCCGTCTCCCTACGAGAACGCCATCCATAGCACTCACGCTTATCTTGCGTGTTTTAGGGTATCCACTTTCACTTGTCTATGAACTGATATAGGCAACCCAGAAGTCCTTTACCGCGGACACGGCTATTCGAATAGATGATGTTAACCCTGCAGGGGTGTACTTCTTTATACATGTTTCCACCACTTAGCGTCTGCACACGACATGTGCTCAGCAGACTTCAAGCGAAAACCGACGTGGGTGTAGACCACGAACTACCTAAACACTCAAGTCTCTAGTCTAGGTTTATCGCCTATTTGGGTTCCATCCATGAGGAGATCCGGCCGGGGTTTCACTCACAGCCCCAAACGATGTGAACAGGGTTCCGTGACACCAAACGGGCGCCCGGTATACCCGGCCACGTGCCTACCGCATCACAGCCCACCCCTTTGGTCAGCGCTGTGCACGGCCTCCAGCAAACTACAAACACCAGAAACTACTTGCAACTCCTGGACAGAGGACAAGGGTGAATAAGAAGTCGAGCGGGGTCATATTTCAGGGCCCAATGTATTGTAGTAGCTGAATCATGGATCACAAACACATAACTCAGTTCCCAAGGACGGCTTCAATGAGACAACCCACCATGTACTCCTACATGGCCTCTCACCGATACCTTTTACCAAATCGTGTTCACACACTTAGCTCACACACAGTAGGACATGTTCACACACCTCTGATTCATTCCTGATGAATCAGACCTGACTCAACTCTAAGCAATAGCAGGCATGACAAACAAACATGAATGAGTAGGCACAACAGGGCTCAAACAACTCCTACTCATACTAGCGGGTTTCATCTATTTACTATGGCAATGACAGGTCATGCAGAGGATAAAGGGGTTCAGCTACCGCAGCAAGTAACAAATGACTCGTTGTTGTCCTAATGCAGTAAAAGAGAGCAGTGCGAGAGAGTAGGATTGTATCGGAATGAACAAGGGGGTTTTGCTTGCCTGGCACTTCTGAAGATGATATAACTCTTCATCGGTGTCATCGAACTCATCGTTGGAACCAAGTCTACTGAGAGGGGACAAATACCGGCAACACAGGAGGAAACACAATCAATGCAATGCACAATATGATGCATGATCATGACATGGCAATATTCTGTGGTTTGAGCTAATGCAACTAGCAACAATTTAAATGAAGTTGGTTTGAACCCTAAGTTCAAATCCCAACTCCATATGTGAAATTCAAATGCCATTTATATGATTTGTCCTAAACAGTAGGCATAAGTTGTTCTAACATGCATGAAAATGGTACAGATGGATAGATTGGATTTTTTTGATCATTTTTCATATATAAATTATTTCATTTCGAGTTACGGTTGAATTTATATGATTTTTAGAAGTTTGGGATATTTTCTGGAATTTCCTGAATAAGAATAAATCCAGAAAAAGGAGTTACTGCGTCAGCATGACGTCGTTGTGATGTCAGCAGGTCAACAAACCGAGTCCAGGTCAAACCTGACGTGTGGGGTCCACACGTCTGTGACTAACTAACTAACCTAAATTAATTAATGTTAAATCACTACTAACTAAAATGTCAGTTGGGTTAACTAGACTTAATTAAACAAAACTAATCTAGGATTAGTTGGGCCTGGGCCCACACGTCAGTGACCTAGGGGGTCAAACTGGGTCCACCCGGGGTCAACGGTCAGCGGGGTCAAACTCGCCGGCGACTCGACGCCGGCGAGGCCCGAGACGGCGGCGCTGCTCGGAAATCGCCCACGGGTGTCCAAATGGGCAGCGGAGAGGCTCTACGAATGCAGCGCGACGAGGCGCGTCTAACGGGGCAAGTGGGAGGAGCTGGGGTGGACCGAGCTCGTCGGAAGCGAGCTCGCGGCGGCGGCCGGAGTTCGGTGGCGTGCGGGTTTGATGCTACGGAGCACGGTAGGGGCTGCAGGCGGGTGTGTTCGGCTCCTGGGGCTGCAATGAACACGCGGATGAGTTGGGACGCGGGTGGCAGCACCTGTGGCCGCGGCGGCGATGAGGTACGGTGCCGGCGAGCTTCGGCGTCCGCACAACTATGGCCTAAAGGAGGCGGCGAGCAACGGGGTTCGGGGGAGGAGGAAGAGAAGCTCACCGCGAGCACGATGGAAAGGTCAGTGGGCGCGGGGGAGGTCCGGAGCAAGCAGGGCGACGGTGGCGATCTCGGCGACCCGAGGAGGAAGAAGAGGTCAGGGCCGGCGCTTTGGGGCATTTGGCGTCGCGTGAGTCGACAGAGAGGCGTAGGCGATGGTGGCGGAGCTTCTGGGCATGTAGGAGAGGCGAGGGGAAGGCGGTGGCCGTGGTGGTGGCGAATGGCGGCGACGAACCCGTTCGGGTGGGTGAGGGAGAGAGGTCCAGGGGAGGGGATGAGCACGGGGAAGAGCGGGAGGGGGTCGAGGGGAGCGCGTGGCATCACCCGAAGAGGCCAGGGCGAAGCGGCAAGCAGGAGGTGGCGGGGCGCGTGCTCGCGTGCGGCGGCCACGCGCATGCTGTCCTCCTGGCGGGAGGTAGGTGATGACTAGCACTGTGGGCTAGTGGGCCGCACAGTGCTGGGCCAGCTGGGGCGCCAGATGGGCTGCAGGTGAGTTAGGTAGGTTTCCGTTCTTTTTTTTTATTATCTGTTATCTGTTTTTAGTTAATATTTTGCCACTGTTTTGAATTCAAACAAATTCAAACAATGTCAAAAACTCCTCTGAGTATTTTTATTTTACTGGATGGACTTTTTCAAAAGCTCATAAAAATAATTCAGGGGTATTTGAAATTATATTCTAATTATATGAATATAATTCAAATTCAAATAGCTAATGATTTAAATTCAAAGTCCCAAGATTAAGTCCTTAAAAATGTCCAATATTTTGGTTGGGACCAGAACTCTTGCCAAAATTATCAAACATTTAAGAAGAGCATTTTGGGAACAAAGAATGAGATTTTAGGGTTTTTGCCCCTCTTTTAATTAAAATTTTGAGGCTTCTAAATTTCCTCAATTCAAGTTTCAAAAATTTAAACATGATGCAAGCAAGATGCAAACACTAGACAGCACCAGAAGCTAGGGATGTGACAGATTATGAATCGGAGTACAGTATACCTTAGGTGGAGGTGGGAAAAGCTGCCGTCGACTGGAATCAGGAACTCGATCCCGGGCTCGCTCGTCGAGAGCGCGCTGCAGGTTTTCCAGTCAAGTGCGCTCAACCAAGTTAGCCAAGCACGCCTCCTCTAAGGCCGGAGCCTTGAGAGTTTCCCCAACGATGGGCGTGTGAAGTGCATGTTGCAACGATGAAGATCCTCTCTCTGCTGCGAAGAGAGTGGTTCAGGATGGTACTCCTTGTGGACCCGTGATGGATTGCCGCCAGCCTCTTCACCATCCTTGCAGCGAAATCCAGGCGGACCACGCGGACCGTCCACCATCAGGACCTCGGCCGCCGGATCGCGCTATCGCACTCGGACACCATCTCCAAGGAGCTAGTCGACAGATCGAACAGGCCGTGGAGAGTTTCATCGGGCTCGATTGTCGCAACTTGATGAGTGGCTGAACGTCGAGCCACCGCATGCTTCACCCACCGCTAAAGCTGCGACCGACTGGATTGCTTGCGGCGGCGAACAACAGGGAGGGAGGATGTCGCCGGAGCTGACTGATACTGAGTCGACGGCTGCCGAAGAAGGACACCACGAACGCACGCGTGAAAGTGTGTCGCCCCTCGAACAGGGAGCGCCTCGACATCGAGCGGAGCTTGCTGGAGCCACGCCGTGTCGTCGGCGACGAAAACATGCGCGCTGAGACGGATCTCGCGGCCCTCAACCATCTCGCCGCCGAAAACCATAACGATGATCGGAGAAACTTGCAACTTCACCAATAAGTCGCTAAGACACCTGCCCCATGGTGGGCGCCAACTGTCATGGTTCTAAGTCTGACAGTAGAAAGGGGGGTAGGTATGCAGAGGCAAGATCTTAGCTATGGCGAAGATGTACACACGAGCTTTACGAGTTCAGGCCCTTCTCGGAGGAAGTAACAGCCCTACGTCTCGGTGCCCGGAGGCAGTCGATTAGATTATGTGTGTTGTGTTACAGGGGGTGCGAACCCTTGTCCCAGTGGAGGGGGTGGCTTATATAGAGTGCGTGAGGACCCCCGCCCACCTCCATTACAAAGGACTTAATGTACATAAAGTGAGGGCGTTACAGGTAACGACTATCTTAAATACTATTAATGCTCATGAAGACTAAGGACTGAATGCCCGGCCACTGTGCGTTCTTCTCGACTCCTGGTCTTCGATATAGTCGAGTGATTCCCCATATAGTCGAGTGATGGTGGGGAATGATGGTCGAGTGATTTGGTTGTCGAGTGGATTCTTGGTCTTCTTATCTTTTGGGGTAGTGACCTTGGGTAGGACGTGTAGGTCATGCCTATGACCCTACCCCAGGTCTGTATCCTCATCACTAGTCCACGAATGGATTAAGGCGCGAGTGCAGAGAAGGCTGAAATTGAACCTGTTCCGAGCTTCGGGACCTCGCGAGTGCTTTCTGCAAGTCCGAATACTTGCGCTGGTATTCGGCGTCGACTCAGTCGCCTTGATCCATTGAGTGGACAGTCAAGTGAACTGGAGACCTCATGTGCCGAATGTCGTGTTGGAGCGCGGGATCCTGGGCGCGATTGCCTGCAGTGTATCTCGGATTTTGCGGGATACGAAATTTCGGGGAAGCACGCCGGACGAGGAGTGCCGAAGCGGGCAGAGCGGATAAACAGTGATTCCTCGATTCTCGTGCCGCCTTTTTCGCCATGTACGCTGCGCGCGACTATTGCGGGATTTGACGGGATCGCCTGGTCCCATGCGTCAGCCACCCGGAAACAATCTCTTATAAGGTGACCGGACCGAGGCGTCTGCACTATGCACTTCTTCTCTTCCTTCTTCTTTCTCCGCTTCTCCGCCGCACCTTATTCTTCCGCTCTGACACCGCTGCCCCGTCACCATGGTGAAGGACAAGACAGCAGCGCTAGAGCGCGTGAAGAAGACAAAGGAGGTGGCGAAGGGCAAGAAGCAGCAACGCGGGTCGTTGTCGCGCACGAGGCTGCCGCCGGGCTGGATCCAGGGCGATTGGATCCGGTCTTCGATTCGGCAGGCGGTCCTGGACGAGCTAGCGGAGTCGGGGTGAATCACCAAGGGAGCGGTGAGGTTGCCGGAGGGGGAGATGAGTCCTCAGCCTCGACCGGCTGAGTGTGTCTTGATCGCCACCCATGTCGACCGCGGTTTTTCCCTTCCCCCGCATCCTTTCTTCCAGGGGTTCCTGAACTTTTTTGGTGCTCAACTCCACCATTTCTCTCCCAACACCATCACGTACTTAGCTGCTTTCGTGTTGATGTGTGAGAACTTCTTGGGGTGTCGAGCGCACTGGGGTCTTTTCAAACACATCCTCACCATTCATTCCCAATCTGTAAAAAGGCGAAGTCGAGTGACTCGAAAACCCATGTTATCCAGATGTGTGGGGGTTTAGGTATCCAAAAGAGGAAAGGGAGTGCCTTTCCTGCCATGACTCTTCCTGACTCCGTTAGAGGCTGGCAGTCGACTTGGTTCTATTGCCAAGATGTCGCGGCTCCAGGTCAGTCGACCGGCCTTCCCTACTTCTCATTTGACCGAGTCCAGACTCCTGCTCCACTGAAAGTGACTACTGGCGAGACCATGGAGACGAGGATGTTGATGGATTGGGTGGTTCAGCTTATCAATGACGGTGTTACGGGTCTGGATCTGTTGGAGGTGTTCCTCAGTCAACGCATCCAGCCTCTCCAGGCCCACGATCACCCGATGTGGCTGTATTCCGGACCGGACGACACCGCTCGGGTCCATCCAGAAGAAGTGTCGTCTGAAATGGTGGCTTTGTGGCTGAGGAGCATCACAGGCAATCAGGACAATCCCAGAGGATCAAGGCGAGTTGTTCCCTGTAGCAGCGTAAACCCACCTGACAAGGTATGCTTTTTGTCCCGACTGCTTCTCATTTATGCTCCGACTACACTTGATATTGACCGACTCTTGCTCGACCAATTTGTTCTGCAGGTGTTCACTGAGATGCATTCGACGCCCAATGGTGAACGGGCTTTGGAACAGGCCCAGGAGGGGGAGGACAGCGCAGAAGATAGCGCCAAGTGGGATTCTCAGGGAGACGAGGAGGAGGAGGAGAGCGAGGAGTCGGACGAGGAGGAGGAAGTCGACTCGCCGCCGCGCTCCGAACGTCGATCCAAACAGCCGCATGATCCGGCTGGCGGGCACGGGAAATGTATGGGTCCGAGTCCCAATACTCAGAAGCGCACTTGGATGTCGACTCCGGAGCCGACGGAGAAGGTGCCCAAGCAGCTTAAAGTTGCTCCCTCCAAGGCCCGAAAGACATTGCCGCGCATCAAGATGGACGTCCCCGTTGCCTCAGGGTGGGTATCTTGTTTGTGTTTCCGTAAGTCGACTGGAGATTTTCTTGATCTGACCGAGCAATTCTTGTGTCCTTCCAGCCCCACTTCTGCTGCCACTGACATGGACGTTGACAAGGCCCCAGGAGATGCAGAGGCCACCTCACGAGCTGGTAAGTTTGTTCGACCAAGTTTTGTTTAGTCGAGTGGGTGGTCCATTGACTGAAAATTTGATACTTCTCTTCTTATGTAGCTCCGCAAGATATTGTTGTGCTTCCTGATGACGAAGAAGAAGAAGTGCCTCTACAGGAGAGGAGGAAGAAGAGTGGAGGCTCAAGCAGGAAGAAGCTTGAAGTCCAGGTCCCTCAGTTAACAACGGCGCCCGAGGCGATAGTCCGGACCAACGTCCCATTCGCTAACCCTTTGACGACTGATCATCGGTCGGGGTCGACTGCACAGACACCTGTTGCACCGGTGCAACTCCACTCATCCGACCCGGCAACTACTTTGACCCCTCTGGAGCCATCCCTCTTTGCTACATATCAGACTCCAGACGACTCGCCGGGTACCGCTAGGGAAGCTCTTCGCCAGGCGAATCTTGTCATGGAGCAGGTGAAAGTGATGCATGAAGCCAGTCAGATAGGTTACAACGCCAGCACTGCTCTTCAGACCAATGTCTAGGTCAGCAAAATTCCGACTGAACTTTTGAATGTCGCCTTATATCTGATCACCCAGTGGGTGTTCCTTTGCTTAGAACTCAGGAAATCTTCAATTCTGCACTTTTTCGAATCAGTGGAGGCACGTCGAGTGCACCCACTGGGTGTAGTCCCCGAGACCACGGTCGGCTGCTGGCAGTCGACCGAGGTCTAATGATGTATCTCTCTCTTTTTTTGAACTCATGCTGAGTATTGATCTGATCCAGTGGGGGCACGCTTAGTGCACCCACTGGGTGTAGTCCCCGAGACTACTGTTGAATATTTGATTCGGCAGTAGTCTTAGAGTAATTCTTTGCTTTCACTGTTGCTTGGAGCTCGGCTGCAGAGGTCTTGTGATCTTGGAGCTCGGCTCACCGAGTTAAAGAAGAAGCATATCAGCGTTGAACTTGACCTCGAACTTGCCAAGAAGAATCTAAAGATTGCCCAACAAGAAACGACCATCATGGGAGGTAATCACTCGACCATTTTGTCTGTTTTGTAGCTTCATACTTTGCACTAGTTTTTTCTTCAGTCTCTTTGAACCGAGTGATTTCACACGAGCAGATGTGCGTAGTGAAAATCGTCAACTTCAGTCTCGTCTGAAGAGTGTTGTTTCTTTAGAGAGGATGAAGGAGGCTTTGGAGCTGAAGGATCTGGATCTGGCAGCCGCTCAGAAGGAAGCATGCGAGAAAACGAAGCTTGCAGACCAAAAGCTGGCTTCGGTCAGCAAACTGGAGGAGGAGAACGCGAAGCTGAAGACTACCATCTCAGACGCCAATCGGGAAGTCGAGCACCTGAAGAAGGACAAGGAAAATCTGACCATTGAAGTTAGCGGCCTCAAGACCAAGACCGACAAGCTAGAGTCCTATCTGGAGCAACTTGCCGCCAAACTTGTTCTGAAGCTTAAAGGTATGATCAGTCGACTCATCACTTTGTTGCCAATTGAACTTTGTTGTCACGCCGTCGATTCATCACTTTTTGCAATGGGACAGAACTGTGTCAGGACTTTGAGGCTGAAACTGGGCGGGTGGAGACGGGTCTTGACCCCATCAACTGTCCGGTGAAAGATGACACCGCAATGAATCTGCTTTGATTGGAGTCGCGCTTAGATGGGGCGGTTGCTTATCTGGCTCGGCTGAAGGCGGCGATGGCCCAGGTGGATGCTGAACTCTGGCCTCGGGCGGAAATGTCTCAAGATCTCGAGTCTTTGATGACTCGACTAAATCAGATTCCAAGCCGAGTGCAAGAGCGGAAGAAATCTTCCGCCCGCTGTGGTGCTGATGTCGCCTTGTCTTTGGTCCCAGTGCACTACAAGGAGGCTAAGGAAGACAAACTGGCAGCTCTCAAAGTGGCAAACACTAAGAAGCACTCCTTCCAGGACTTCATGGACACTTTCCTCGAGGCAGCCACTCGCATCACTGACAGCATCGACCTCGACAGCTTCTGCGACCCGGCCAGCCCTTCTCCTGCCGAGTGATTAAAAAACATTATGCCTCACTTTTATTTGCCTCGGAATGCTGAGTGAATTTGTAACCATTAAAACTCCTTCGGGCCTGATGCCCGAGAACTTTATTCCGTGGTTAAGAAACTTTGGATTTATCATCTCATATATTGCGTCTGTCTTCGAACGAAATTGTTTTTTCTCTCGAATTGTTGTCTGTTTGCTTGATGCAGCTTCTGGAGAACGATGGCCAGTCGACTAATCAGGCGATCCTTGAGCGACATTGATCAGCTCATCAGCGAGGCATTCAGCTATAGTCTTGGCGTTCTAGTCGACTGATCGGGCGATCCTCGAGTAGCATTAATCAGCTCATCAGCAAGGCATTCAGCAATGGTCTTGACGTTCTATTCGGCCGATCGAGTGATCCTTGAGTAGCATTGATCAGCTGATCTGCAAGACACTCAGCAATGGTCTTGACGTTCCTGTCAACCGATTGGGTGATCCTTGAGTAGCATTGATCAACTCATCAGCAAGGCATCCAGCAATGGTCTTGACGTTCTTGTCAACCGATTGGGTGATCCTTGAGAAGCATTGATCAGCTCATCAGCAAGGCACTCATCAATCGTCTTGACGTTCCTGTCAACCACTCGGTAAGGTTTTTCAAACTTAGGCGAGCACTGGGCTGCAGCTAAGCCTTTGAGAGTGGGAGGATTGCTCACCACTCAATAGGATTTTTCAAACTTAGGCGAGTACGGGACTGCAGCTAAGCCTCCGAGTGGGAGGATTACTCACCACTCGGTAGGATTTTTCAAACTTAGACGAGTACGGGACTGCAGCTAAGACTCTGAGTGGGAGGTTTGCTCACCACTCGGTAGGATTTTTCAAACTTAGGCGAGTACAGGAGTGCAGCTAAGCCCCCGAGTGGGAGGTTTGCTCTCCACTCGGTAGGATTTTTCAAACTTAGGCGAGTACGGGACTGCAGCTAAGCCCCCCGAGTGAGAGGTTTGCTCACCACTCGGTAGGAT
>NC_041389.1:358845847-358868889 GCF_002162155.2 Triticum dicoccoides
CTCATCACTCGGTAGGATTTTTCAAACTTAGGCGAGCACTTGGCTGCAACCAAGCCCCCGAGTGAGAGGCAGACTCATCACTCGGTAGGATTTTTATCACTTAGGCGAGCACTGGGCTGTAGCTAAGCCCCCGAGTAAGAGGCAGACTCATCACTCGGTAGGATTTTTATCACTTAGGCGAGCAATGGGCTGTAGCTAAGCCCCCGAGTGAGAGGCAGACTCATCACTCGGTAGGATTTTTATCACTTAGGCGAGCACTGGGCTGCAGCTAAGCCCCCGAGTGAGAGGCAGACTCTTCACTCGATAGGATTTTTATCACTTAGGCGAGCACTGGTGTCGGTGTCAAAACCGGCGGATCTCGGGTAGGGGGTCCTGAACTGTGCGTCTAGGCGGATGGTAACAGGAGACAAGGGACACGATGTTTTTACCCAGGTTCGGGCCCTCTCGATGGAGGTAAAACCCTACTCCTGCTTGATTAATATTGATGATATGGGTAGTGCAAGAGTAGATCTACCACGAGATCAAGGAGGCTAAACCCTAGAAGCTAGCCTATGGTATGATTGTTGTAATGGTTGTTTGTCCTACGGACTAAAACCCTCCGGTTTATATAGACACCGGAGAGGGCTAGGGTTACACAGAGTCGGTTACAATGGTAGGAGATCTACATATCCGTATTGCCAAGCTTGCCTTCCACGCCAAGGAAAGTCCCATCCGGACACGGGACAAAGTCTTCAATCTTGTATCTTCATAGTCTTGGAGTCCGGCCGATGATGATAGTCCGGCTATCCGGACACCCCCTAGTCCAGGACTCCCTCAGTAGCCCCTGAACCAGGCTTCAATGATGATGAGTCCGGCGCGCATATTGTTGGGCATTGCAAGGCGGGTTCCTCCTCCGAATTAATCATAGAAGATTTGTGAACACCAGGATAGTGTCCGGCTCTGCAAAATAAATTCCACATACCACCGTAGAGAGAATAGTATGTATACAAGTTCAATCCGCTGACGTATTTTGTGGCGTGACGTCACACCACTACCAAGCCTTTACTTGAATCGTTTTTACTATACCGCCTCAGCGCGTTTAGCGAAGCGGTTTCCTTGGCACGTCTTGTCGAAGCAGAGATCGTGTTCCCCTTATTCCGGGATTCCCATCAATACGGACATGGGTAACCCAACCGCGCCATTGATTGCGGTGCTCGGGAGATAGGCGAGTTTTACCAGGCTGGTGGGGACGCATAGTCTTCGTCCGCCCATATATAAGGGGATAAGGATCCACCCTTTTTACCTACGCCTTCTTCTTCCTCTGCCTATCCAGCTCCGCGCACTCGAGCTCCAGCGCCCAAGCCGGCACAACTCGCCTCAACCTTCTCCAGCCATGTCCAGAGCAGGAGGCAAGTGGATGACCTCCTCCGTTACGGAGGGGCACATCGAAAAACTGCGCGGCATCGGATACCTGTCCAGCGACATCGCGCACCGGCTGCCCGACAAGGGGCAGCTCATCCCCACCCCCAGGCCCCATGAGAGGGTCGTATTTCTTCCCCACTTCCTCTGCGGACTAGGCTTCCCACTTCATCCCTTCGTCCGGGGGCTCATGTACTACTACGGCCTGGACTTCCACGATCTGGCGCCAAACTTCATCCTCAACATCTCGGCGTTTATCGTCGTGTGCGAGGCCTTCCTCTGCATCCAGCCCCACTTCGGCTTGTGGCTAAAGACCTTCAATGTCAAGCCGAAGGTTGTGAAGGGCAACCAAGCGGAGTGCGGAGGTGCCATGGTGGGCAAAATGCCCAACGTCACTTGGCTCGAGGGCGCCTTCGTGGAAACCATCAAAGGGTGGCAATCGGGGTGGTTCTATATCACCGAGCCGCATGACCCTAAATGGGCTGCGTCCCCCGAGTTCAGATCTGGTACCCCCATGCAGCTCACCTCCTGGAAAGAGAAGGGCTTGCTATAGGGAAGTTCAGAGGAGCTGACCGGACTCCAGTCCTGTCTCCAGACCCTGGTGAACAAGAAGCTTAAGCTTGTCAACGTGATCCAGGTCATGCTCGTCCGCCGGATTCTCCCCTGCCAACAACGGGCCTTCAACCCGTGGGAGTTTGATCCGGCACAGCACCGGACCCTTAGCGGGCTCTTCGACACAACGTACGAAACGGCCTGGAGGGTGCTGTTCAAGGGGGGAGAAGCCCCCGCATCCGCAACTGAAGATCGCGGATTCAGCACGCAGCGCCCGGCTGGTGCGGCAAGATATGTTATCCTTTATGGGACATTTATTTCTTTCATAGTTTGACTCTATTGTGGGATCTAAAATTCCCAATGCCTTTAACAGGACTGGCAGAGGACATCCGGACAGGTTAACTGTCCGGCTCCCCTCCCCGAAGACCCAGCGGACACCCGTTTAACGGGGCTGCTAGTCCCGGCACTTTACGTGGTGCCGGAGAAGAAGGCCAAGAAGAAGGCCACGGGAACCCGAAGAAGTTCCCAGCGCCAGGTGGTATCGGACTCGTCGTCCGATGGCTCCAAGGCGGACCCCTCCCCCGAGGATGAGGAGGAGAAAGAGGACTCTCCCCAAGAGGGAGGAGAGAAGAAAAGGAAGGCTTCCCCAATGGGGGAGGCCGAAGGGTCCAAGAAGGGAACGAACCTTCCTCCGGACTGCTCCGCCAATGCCGGCGACGGCAACGGGGAGTGGCCCTCAAGGGCCAAGCCCCCGGCAAGATCGTAAGTATCCGGATTCCTAAATGATTTATAATTTCTCTTTGTGCCACGTAGTGTCCTTCTAATGCCGCACACTACCTGTAGTCCGGCCGAGGATGATCTTCCCGCTTCATCGAGCGGGTCCTTGGCTCCGTCGGATGTGGATTCCCTTTCGACCGCCTCAACTCCCCGTGGCGCTAACGACGCCGAGGTGGGATCCTAGGAGGGGACTCATCAGGAGGAGGAGGCTCCGGAGGTGCCGCAAGGCAGCCTCCCGGACTTTGTGCCGGACTCCGCACCGGAACCAGCAGTGGTTCCGGAGTCCGGCAGGCGGCCCCTTCGTAAGAAGGGCAAGACCGTGACACCGGCGGCCTCCGTCCAACTGGAGGCGCCAGACAACTTGTTGGAGGCGCTCAACGGCGCTTCCATCGAGGAAGAACACCGCACTATAATGAGCGTGGTGATTCAGAAGGTTCAGCTCGCCAAGAGCGGGCTGACCGAAGCCTGCGGCAGCCTTCTAACGGGCTTTGAGGTAAGAAAATTAAAAATATGTAATGTAATACCGCATAGACAGTAGCCCCTGATGCTCGGTTCGGTGTTCGAAAAGAAAAGCCGGAGTGAGGATCTAAAAAGATATACGTAGGAGGTCTAAAAAATTATGTTAATATGGGATTGCAGGCTGTGTTGCTGACCTTTACCGCACTGACTACCGAGGTCGATGCTTTGAAGCAGAACCTCGAGCGGTCCGAGAGTGAGCTCGGCCGTGCCAAGAAGCAGCTCGAGGACAGGGAAGGTGAGTGACACTGTATTAAATTTGTACCTTACAGAAAAGGATTTTGGTTGCAAGAAAAATAACAAGGATAATGTGGGTACTCCAGGGGCCATGAACGAGGTGGCGACCCTTAAGGAGGCCGTGTCCGCAGCCGAGCGCAATGCGGCCGCGGAGCGAGCCGAGCGGGAGAAGCAGGAGGCAAGGGTGGCGGAGGTGCAGCAAGAGCTCCAGGTTCTTGTGGAGCGCGACTCGAGGACTCGAGAGTCCGAGCTTGCCTCGGCTCTTGAGAGTGCCAAAGCCGCTAAGGCCGAAGCCCACAAGGCCCTCCAGGAGGTGGAAGATTTGAAGAGAATAGCGGCGGGTAAGGCTTTTTTCATGCAAAGCAAGCATGTGAAAGTGAATTACCTGTTACTTACCCGAATTCGGAGCTCTCCAGGAGCGTTTGCAGACCTGCCTTGCAGCGTGTCCGATGCCGCCGCATTCTACCGGGCCGAGGAGGGTAGCTCAATGGAGAAGGTCTTCTGGTCTCAATATGTTGAGGCCGGACATCCGGTGCCCCTTAGCGACCAACTAAAGTAGCTGGTCGAGCTCCACAAGGTAGCCAAACAGGCCATGAAGGGCCTCATAGTTCGGCTGTGGCCCGGGGAGGCCATGCCTGGGAGCTACTTTGGCTTAGTGCGGCGGCTGGTGGATGCGTGTCCATGGGTGGAAGTCGTCAAGCGCTCCGCCTGCATTGAAGGTGCCCGTCGGGCCCTTGCTCGTGCAAAAGTGCACTGGGGCAGGCTGGATGCTGAGAAGCTTCTAACAGATGCGCCGCCGGCGGGCAAGGAGTATCGCACGCCCAAAATGTACTATAAGAGTGTCCTGAAGGGTGCCCGCAAGATTGCGGACGAGTGCTCCAAAGATGTAATATTTGAGCAGACTCGCAATGTGTTATCCTGTGCGCTGAAAACTTTGTTCGTATGCGCTAAGCAACGCTTATTAATTTAAAATATTACCTTCTGTGCGGCCGTTTATAAAATCTGAGAGATGGCAAGTCGTCGGCTTCAACCCCCATGCCACGAGTGCTGGGGTGTTCGGTATAAACCTGAGCGCTCTTGTTCCCATTTTTGGGTCCATCTAGGGAGGCACTCAACACGACGAACAAGGCAACCGGACTTATAATGCTTGAACACTCTCACTTAGCCATAGAATTCTATAATTTTAAATTTCGGCGAAGTCCCTAGTATTCGGAAGACCGAGTTCGGGGTGCTATCCACGCCTGGGCCGGACAAAGCCGGTTCCTCGCTCTAAGCGGCATAAGTCTTTAGGGACTCGAAAAGACCTCTCGAACAGCGACCAGCTCTCGCCTTATCATGACGGTCAGTTTTAGCTTTCTCCACTGAGGCGCTCGCCCAGCTCAACCGGGGCGCAATCGCAGTGGTTCTCCCAGTGCTACCTTAGCCGATAAAACGGAACATAAGGTACCAAAACATGGGAGCCGGGCAAACCCAACTATTGACCCAAGACATGATTCGGAGCCGATGCATATAATGCTATAAGTTCGGGGTGCCGCACTTGGGAAAGTGTTCGGACTTGTCACACCATAATGCGGGGAACATAAGCCCCTGGTGTATTCGGCCGTACCAAAGTGTACGGATGCAGGATGTCGCAAATGAACATATGTATATAAAAAGAAATGCAGCTATAAGCAAAAAGCGATGCATTGTTTATTCAGAAATACTGCCATGAATGCGGAGCGATACAACTAGTGCGTTAAGCAAGGGATTGGACTATTTAAACATGTCCCCCTCCAGGGGTAGGCTACGGAATGGTGTATTAAACAGATTTAATGCTCGTAATGGAGACCACCTTAGTTTTCGTTGTAGCCTTTCTTCTTCCCTGGCTGTTGTATCGTGAGTTCGGCAGGTCTACTGCCGGACAAGGCCTCTAGTGAACGGAGTCCTGTGGATAAGAAAAAAGAAAAAAAGAAAAAGAGCGACACACTTGGGAGCCCCTGGTGTGGTTGAGCCGCACTCTGGGCCTGTCGTGGTCGTGCCCCTCCCCCTATGCCCATGGTATCTCCAGAGCGTAATGATGTACGTGAAGGACTTGTCTTGCAATCATGCAAGGGCTGGGGTTGCGGCCGCATTGCTACGCGTGCTCGGAATGGGCCAGGCAGTCTTGTTGTACGTTACTCCGGGCGCGTTTGGCCGTGTCCGGTCGCTTAACGGCCGGACTCGAAAATTGCCTTGAGAGGTTGTTCTGTACTTCTGCCGCGAGAGCCGCTGTGTGTTCCTCCGTTCGGAGGGAGCGTTCAGTGTTTCCATTGACCGTGATGACTCCTCGAGGGCCTGGCATCTTGAGCTTGAGGTATGCATAATGCTGCACCGTGTTGAACTTTGCAAATGCGGTCCGTCCGAGCAGAGCATGATAGCGGCTGCGGAACGGGACTATATCGAAGATTAACTCTTCGCTTCGGAAGTTATCCAGGGATCCGAAGACCACTTCCAGTGTTACTGAGCCTGTACAATTGGCCTCTACACCTGGTATGACGCCTTTGAAGGTCGTCTTTGTAGGTTTAATCCTTGAGGGGTCTATGCCCATCTTGCGCACTGTGTCCTGATAAAGTAGGTTCAGGCTGCTGCCGCCGTCCATCAGGACTCTTGTGAGGTGAAATCCATCGACGATTGGGTCTAAAACCAATGCGGCGAATCCGCCGTGGCGGATACTGGTGGGGTGGTCCCTTCGATCAAAAGTGATCGGGCAAGAGGACCATGGATTGAACTTTGGGGCGACTGGCTCCATCGCATATACATCCCTAAGTGCACGCTTCCGCTCCCTCTTGGGTATATGGGTTGCGTATATCATGTTTACCGTCCGCACTTGTGGGGGGGAACCCTTCTGTCCTCTACTGTTCGGCGGCCGGGTCTCTTCCTCGTCATCGCTATGCATCCCCTTGTCGTTGTTTTTGGCAATTAACTTGCATGCCTGCTTGAATACCGACAATCCCTGTTAGTGTGATTAGCTGGCTTTTCAGGGGTGCCATGTATCTGGCAAGAGCGGTCGAGTATTCGGTCCAAATTGGACGGACCCGGAGTGGTTCTTTTGAATGGCTTCTTCCGCTGACCGGGTTTAGAGCCTCTGAATCCGGCGTTGACTGCCGTATCCTCAGTGTTATCACCGTTAACGCGGTGTTTGTTTTTGTTTCGACGTGACCTGCCATTGCGGTCCTTAGTATCCGGACTGCCAGCATTTTTGCTGAGGTTGTTACTGCGGGCTAGCCAGCTGTCCTCCCCCGCATAGAAGCGGGTCATGAGTGATGTGAGGGCTGCCATGGATTTCGGCTTTTCCTGTCCTAGGTGCCGGGCCAGCCACTCGTCGCGGATGTTGTGTTTGAAGGCTGCGAGGGCCTCTGCATCCGGACAGTCGACGATTTGATTTTTCTTTGTGAGGAACCGTGTCCAGAATTGTCTGGCCGATTCGTCTGGCTGCTGAATTATGTGGCTTAGGTCATCAGCGTCTGGTGGTCGCACATATGTGCCCTAGAAGTTGTCAAGGAATGCGGCTTCCAGGTCCTCCCAACACCCAATTGATTCTGCTGGCAAGCTGTTAAGCCAATGCCGAGCTGGTCCTTTAAGCTTGAGTGGGAGATATTTGATGGCGTGGAGATCGTCACCACGGGCCATATGGATGTGAAGGAGATAGTCTTCGATCCAAACCACGGGATCTGTTGTGCCATCGTAGGATTCAATATTCACGGGTTTAAACCCTTCAGGGATTTGATGATCCATTACTTCATCTGTGAAGCATAGTGGGTGTGCGGCGCCTCTATACTGGGCAATATCGCGACGTAGCTCAAGAGAGCTTTCTCTACTGTGTTCGGCCCGGCCGGAGTTGCTGTATCCGGCACGACGGTAGTCGTCTCGCATCGTGGGGCGCCCACGTGATCCATAGATCGATCTTGATTGTCTTGCCTTGTCCTCCAATATGTCTCGCAAGTCCGGCGCATTCCCCCGTGGCTTTGTACTTTTCGAGCGATGCCGGGGTACGGTCCTGATGGAGGGCCTAGAGGCCTCTCTGTCGCGGCCACGAGGTGGTCGGTCTGCCGTATTGTGCGCTAGTGATGAAGGTTTATATGCCTCCTCCTCTAATCGGGGGAGCAACTTGCGTTTTGGGTAGCTTTTGGAGGGGCGTTCGAGTTCATACTCTTCGGCCGCAAGGACTTCAGTCCATCTGTCGGCTAGCAGATCTTGATCAGCTTGAAGCTGTTGCTGCTTTTTCTTTAGGCTATTTGCAGTGGCCATAAGCCTGCATTTAAAACGCTCTTGTTCGACTGGATCCTCGGGCACGACAAATTCGTCATCGTTGAGGCTTGCCTCGTCTCCGGATGGAGGCATGTAATTGTCATCCTCGACCTCTTCGTCTGCCGCTCTCTTGGGAGGGCTGGCTTCTCCGTCCTCCTGTGTTGAATCTTGCTAGAGGGGGTTGTCTTCGGCACTTTCTGGAGTGTTATTATCTCCAGTGCCGGAATCTCCATTCTTGCTGTGGCGGGATTTAGAGCGGCGCTGATGACATCAGCGCTTGGGCTGTTTCTTAGGGGAATCTGTCTCCGCTGCTTCTTCGCTGTTCCCATCCTTTGGGATGTCCACCATGTATATGTCGTATGACGAGGTGGTCTTCCAGTGCCCCGTAGGCGCTGGTTCTTGGTCGTCTCCGGCATCGTCGTCCATACCGTCGATGTCTTCGAAGTCGTAGTCTAGCATGTCGGTTAGATCGTCGACAGTGGCTACAAAGTGGGTGGTGGGTGGGTTTTGAATTTCTTCATTGTCCGCATCCCAACCATCCTGACCGCAGTCCGGCCAGGGCTCTCCTGATAACGAGAGACATTTTAGCGAATTCAGAATGTCTCCAAAGGTTGAGTGCTGAAAGATGTCCGCGGCGGTGAACTCCATGATCGGCGCCCAATCGGATTCGATTGGTAGGGGCGCAGGAGGTACGGAGTCCAGCAAGGAGTCCGACACCTCAGAGTCATGAGCTTTACAAGGGACAAGGTCAGTGTTTGGCTCCATCGCCATAGAGATTGTAGTTCCCGAGGCGGCGTCCAGCCACCTGTCCTCGATCTGCGCGGTCGGCTCCGAACTAGGGATCGGAGCGGACTCATGTGCGGCTTCTAGGGCACTGTCCGGCGGCAGAGCTAAATCATGCCCATCGTGACAGCGCGGCACGCTCGGCTGTGGTTTGAATCCATCGAAGATCAAGTCTCCGCGGATGTCGGTCGTGAAGTTTAGGCTTCCAAATCTGACCTGACGGCCAGGGGCGTAGCTTTCGATCTGCTCCAGATGGCCAAGCGAATTGGCCCGCAGTGCAAAGCCGCCGAACACGAAAATCTGTCCGGGGAGAAAAGTCTCATCCTGGACTGCGTAGTTGTTGATGATTGAAGGAGCCATCAAGCCTATCGGTGACGACACAGAGGAACTCTCAATGAAAGCACCAATGTCGGTGTCAAAACCGACGGATCTCGGGTAGGGGGTCCCGAACTGTGCGTCTAGGCGGATGGTAACAGGAGACAAGGGACACGATGTTTTTACCCAGGTTCGGGCCCTCTCGATGGAGGTAAAACCCTACTCCTGCTTGATTAATATTGATGATATGGGTAGTCCAAGAGTAGATCTACCACGAGATCAAGGAGGCTAAACCCTAGAATCTAGCCTATGGTATGATTGTTGTAATGGTTGTTTGTCCTACGGACTAAAACCCTCCAGTTTATATAGACACCGGAGAGGGCTAGGGTTACACAGAGTCGGTTACAATGGTAGGAGATCTACATATCCGTATTGCCAAGCTTGCCTTCCACGCCAAGGAAAGTCCCATTCGGACACGGGACGAAGTCTTCAATCTTGTATCTTCATAGTCTTGGAGTCCGGCCGATGATGATAGTCTGGCTATCCGGACACCCCCTAGTCCAGGACTCCCTCAACTGGGCTGCAGCTAAGCGCCCGAGTGAGAGGCAGACTCATCACTCGGTAGGATTTTTATTCCCTGGGCGAGCATTGGGCTGCAGCTAAGCCCCCGAGTGAGAGGCAGACTCATCACTCGGTAGGATTTTTATCACTTAGACGAGCACTGGGCTACAGCTAAGCCCCCAAGTGAGAGGCAGACTCATCACTCAGTAGGATTTTTATCACTTAGGCGAGCACTGGGCTGTAGCTAAGCCCCCAAGTGACAGGCAGACTCTTCACTCGGTAGGATTGTTATCACTTAGGCAGCACTGGGCTGCAGCTAAGCCCCCGAGTGAGAGGCGGACTCATCACTCGGTAGGATTTTTATCCCTCAGGCGAGCACTGGGCTGCAGCTAAGCCCTGGAGTGAGAGGCAGACTCATCACTCGGTAGGATTTTTATCACTTATCCGAGCACTAGGCTGCAGCTAAGCCCCCGAGTGAGAGGCAGACTCTTCACTCGGTAGGATTTTTATCACTTAGGCGAGCACTGGGCTGCAGCTAAGCCCCCGAGTGAGAGGGAGACTCATCACTCCATAGGATTTTTTATCACTTCGTCTTAGGCGAAATAGATTCGCAGCTAAGGTAGTTCCTACAAAAGAAATAAACAACAATCATTTGAAAGAAGTAAATTATGTCTTTTGATAGTCAAACTAAAAGGTATTTCTTATTACATCTCATCATTCCCAATATTTAAGAATAGAAAGGGCGGAGCAGATCCGCATTCCAGGCGCGTGGCTAATCTTTATTATGTTCGACGTTGAAGAGACGGTATGCTCTGTTGTGGAGCACCTTGGTGATGACGAAAGGGCCTTCCCAAGCAGGAGGAAGCTTGTGAGGTCTTTGCTGGTCCACTCGAAGAACCAGGTCTCCTTCTTGAAATGCTCGACCCCTCACGTTTCTAGCGTGAAATCTATGCAAGTATTGCTGATAAATGGTCAACCGGATCAAGGCCATATCTCTTTCTTCTTCCAAGAGATCGACTGCATCTTGCCGAGCTTGTTCTGCTTCTTCTTCTGAGAAGAGTTTGACTCGAGGTGCATTGTGGAGCAAATCACTGGGGAGCACGGCTTCAGCTCCGTAGACTAGGAAGAATGGAGTCCTTCCAGTCGACCGGGTAGGGGTTGTCCTCAACCCCCACAGTACGGATGGGAGCTCGTCGACCCAGGCTCCTGCTACATGTTTCAGGTCACTTATCCGAGCACTAGGCTGCAGCTAAGCCCCCGAGTGAGAGGCAGACTCTTCACTCGGTAGGATTTTTATCACTTAGGCGAGCACTGGGCTGCAGCTAAGCCCCCGAGTGAGAGGGAGACTCATCACTCCATAGGATTTTTATCACTTCGTCTTAGGCGAAATAGATTCGCAGCTAAGGTAGTTCCTACAAAAGAAATAAACAACAATCATTTGAAAGAAGTAAATTATGTCTTTTGATAGTCAAACTAAAAGGTATTTCTTATTACATCTCATCATTCCCAATATTTAAGAATAGAAAGGGCGGAGCAGATCCGCATTCCAGGAGCGTGGCTAATCTTTATTATGTTCGACATTGAAGAGACGGTATGCTCTGTTGTGGAGCACCTTGGTGATGATGAAAGGGCCTTCCCAAGCAGGAGCAAGCTTGTGAGGTCTTTGCTGGTCCACTCGAAGAACTAGGTCTCCTTCTTGAAATGCTCGACCCCTCACGTTTCTAGCGTGAAATCTATGCAAGTATTGCTGACAAATGGTCAACCGGATCAAGGCCATATCTCTTTCTTCTTCCAAGAGATCGACTGCATCTTGCCGAGCTTGTTCTGCTTCTTCTTCTGAGAAGAGTTTGACTCGAGGTGCATTGTGGAGCAAATCACTGGGGAGCACGGCTTCAGCTCCGTAGACTAGGAAGAATGGAGTCCTTCCAGTCGACCGGTTAGGGGTTGTCCTCAACCCCCACAGTACGGATGGGAGCTCGTCGACCCAGGCTCCTGCTACATGTTTCAGGTCACTTATCCGAGCACTAGGCTGCAGCTAAGCCCCCGAGTGAGAGGCAGACTCTTCACTCGGTAGGATTTTTATCACTTAGGCGAGCACTGGGCTGCAGCTAAGCCCCCGAGTGAGAGGGAGACTCATCACTCCATAGGATTTTTATCACTTCGTCTTAGGCGAAATAGATTCGCAGCTAAGGTAGTTCCTACAAAAGAAATAAACAACAATCATTTGAAAGAAGTAAATTATGTCTTTTGATAGTCAAACTAAAAGGTATTTCTTATTACATCTCATCATTCCCAATATTTAAGAATAGAAAGGGCGGAGCAGATCCGCATTCCAGGAGCGTGGCTAATCTTTATTATGTTCGACATTGAAGAGACGGTATGCTCTGTTGTGGAGCACCTTGGTGATGACGAAAGGGCCTTCCCAAGCAGGAGCAAGCTTGTGAGGTCTTTGCTGGTCCACTCGAAGAACCAGGTCTCCTTCTTGAAATGCTCGACCCCTCACGTTTCTAGCGTGAAATCTATGCAAGTATTGCTGATAAATGGTCAACCGGATCAAGGCCATATCTCTTTCTTCTTCCAAGAGATCGACTGCATCTTGCCGAGCTTGTTCTGCTTCTTCTTCTGAGAAGAGTTCGACTCGAGGTGCATTGTGGAGCAAATCACTGGGGAGCACGGCTTCAGCTCCGTAGACTAGGAAGAATGGAGTCCTTCCAGTCGACCGGTTAGGGGTTGTCCTAACCCCCACAGTACGGATGGGAGCTCGTCGACCCAGGCTCCTGCTACATGTTTTAGGTCACGCATCAACCGAGGCTTCAATCCTTTGAGAATCAATCCATTTGCCCGCTCGGCCTTCCCATTCGACTGAGGATGAGCGATCGAAGCGTAGTCGACTCTCGTGCCTTGGGAGGCACAAAAGGCTTGGAATTCTTCAGAATCGAAGTTCGAGCCATTATCCGTGATGATGCTGTGCGGGACGCCATATCTGAATATAAGTTCCCTGATGAAACTCACAGTCATGCTTGCTTCAAGGCTTTTGATGGGCTTGGCTTCGATCCACTTGGTGAACTTGTCGACTGCTACCAGCACATGAGTAAATCCACTCCTACCTGTCCTTAGAGGTCCAACCATGTCCAGTCCCTAGACGGAGAAAGGCCAGACGAGTGGAATTGTTTTTAGAGCTGACACTGGTTTATGAGACATGTTGGAGTAAAACTGGCAGCCTTCACACTTGTCCACTATTTCCTTAGCCATCTCGTTGGCCCGCGGCCAGTAAAATCCGGCTCGGTATGCTTTGGCCACGATGGTCCGAGAGGACGCATGGTGACCACAGGTCCTCGAGTGAATATAATTGAGGATCACTCGACCTTCCTCTGGATTGATACATTTCTGGCAAACTCCAGTTGCACTTTCTCTGAACAACTGCCACTTTATCACAGTAAAGGCCTTAGATCGCCAGACGACCTGTCGAGCCTCTTCTTCGTCCTCCGGATGTTCTTTCCTAGGAATGTATGCGATGTACGGCACTGTCCAGTCAGGAATGATGACCAGAACCTCCATGACTAAGTCGACCATGGCTGGGATGTCAACTTCAGTCGGATCTGTATCACTCCTGGGTTGTGGCGACTCTGCTCTGAAGGGATCCTTCTGAATCGAAGGTGAATGAATATGTTCCAGAAACATATTGCGGGGGATGGCCTCTCTCTTGGAACCTATCTTCGCTAATTCATCTGCAGCTTGATTTTTCAATCGGGGCACATGGTGAAGTTCCAACCCCTCAAACTTCTTTTCCAGCTTCCTGACAGCATTGCAGTAACCAGTCATGGCTGGAATTCTGACATACCATTCCTTCATCACCTGGTTAACCACCAAATCTGAATCGCCATACACGATGACGCGACGGACGCCGAGTGAAATGGCCATACGCAACCCATATAGAAGTGCTTCATATTTTGCTTCATTATTGGAGGAATCAAAGTGAATCTGGAGAACGTAATTGAGCTTGTCTCCACGGGGGGACACCAATACTACTCCAGCACCTGATCCGTTTAGCATCTTGGAGCCATCGAAGAACATAGTCCAATGTTTCGAGTGAACTTGAGTCGGTAGTTGCTGTTCAATCCACTCGGCAAGGAAATCCGTGATTGCTTGGGACTTGATAGCTTTCTTTGCCTCAAACTTGATGTCTAGTGGAAGGAGTTCAATCGCCCATTTTTCTACTCGACCAGTTGCATCTCTGTTATTCAGGATCTCAGACAACGGTGCGTCGCTGACGACTGTAATAGAGTGATCAGAGGAGTAATGTGCAACCTTCTTCATGGTCATGTAAATTCCATAGACAAGCTTTTGATAATGAGGATAGCGTTGCTTGGACGGAGTCAAAACTTCAGAGAGCTAATAAACTGGGCGTTGAACCTTGTAAGCTTTTCCTTCCTCTTCTCGCTCGACCGTGAGTACTATACTGACAACTTGTCCAGTGGCTGCAATAAAAGCAGTAAAGGCTCTTTGCTGATTGGCACAGCGAGCACCGGCTGGGTGAGGAAAGCAGGGCTTTGAGCTCTGCAAACGCTACATTAGCTTCTTCAGACCACTCGTACTTATCAGATTTCTTCATCAATCGGTCAAGAGGCAGGGCCTTTTCACCGAGACGAGAGATGAATCAACTCAAGGCGGCCAAACAACCAGTCAGTTTCTGAACGTCATGCACTCGCACGGGGCGTTTCATTCGGAGGATGGTATCAACTTTTTCTAGATTGGCGTCAATCCCTTGTTCGGAAACGAGAAAACCGAGCAGCTTTCCTCCTGGAACTCTGAATGTGCACTTTGACGGATTAAGCTTGATATCGTACCTTCTTAGGTTGGTAAAGGTTTCTGCGAGATCAGTCAATAGGTCGGAACTTTTGCGAGACTTGACCATGATGTCATCCATGTATGCCTCCACATTCCGACTGATTTGGGTGAGCAGGCACTTCTGGATCATTCTCATGAACGTGGCTCCGACATTTTTAAGACCGAATGGCATGGTGACATAGCAAAAGCACCCGAATGGGGTGATGAAGGTTGTTTTTATTACATCGGGACCATACAGTCGGATCTGATGATACCCGGAATACGCATCTAAAAAATACAAGTGCTCACACCCAGCAGTCGAGTCAACAATCTGATCGATACGGGGGAGAGGGAACTGATCTTTCGGGCAGGCCCGATTGATATGCTTGAAATCAATGCACATGCGAAGTGAATCGTCCTTCTTGGGGACCATGACGACATTGGCAAGCCACTCGGAGTGGTCGATTTCACAGATGAACTCTGCTGCCAACAATCGAGCCACTTCTTCGCCGATTGCTTTTCTCTTCTGAACGGCGGACCACTGAAGGTGCACTTTGACGGGTTTTACCTTGGGGTCGACACGCAAACGGTGCTCAGCCAGTTCTCTGGGTACACCTGGCATGTCAGAGGGTTTCCATGCGAAGATGTCCCAGTTCTCACAGAGGAACTGGATGAGCGCTTCTTCCTATTTGCTGTCGAGCATCGTTGATATATGAGTCGGTGCAGCATTGGGATCGATCGGGTGAATATGAATCGGCTTTGTTTCACCAGTCGACTGAAATGCAGAGTCTGTCGCAGGCTTCTTGGCTCGGAGAAAATCACTCGGATCTGCACTCTTCTGATACTCTTGGAATTCAACCGCCGCCATCTGTGCATCAGCGATTTTGGAACCTTTCTGGAAACATTCTTCTACTTTCTGCCGATTGCCAGTGACCGTGATCACACCTTTGGGGCCAGGCATCTTCAGCTTGAGGTACACATAACGCGGTTGAGCCATGAAACGTGCGTACGTCGGTCTCCCCAGGATGGCGTGATAAGCACTTTGGAAATCCACGACTTCAAATGACAACTTTTCCTTCTGGTAATGCTTGGATTCACCGAAAACCACGTCGAGAGTGATCTGGCCGAGTGTTTCGTCCTTCTTTCTGGGAATAACACCGTGAAAGCTCATGTTGCTCTCGCTAAGCTTGGACATCGGGATGCCCATCCCCTTCAAGGTTTCAGCATACAGGATATTCAGGCTGCTACCTCCATCCATCAGCACTTCAGTCAGTTGAGTGCCACCAACCACTAGGTCGACCACCAGCGCTTGCCTCCCGGGGGTGACTACGCGAGCAGGATGGTCTGACTAGTCGAATGTGATGGCTGTCTGGGACCATTTCAGGTACGTGGTCGTCGTCGCCGGAGCAACCATATTCACTTCTCTGTTGATGACCTTCAACCGACTCTTGCTCTCAACATCGGCAAAAATCATGAGGGTGGAATTGACCTTGGGGTAACCATCATCTTCCTCTTCCTCCTCATCTCTGTCCGACTCCTTGTCCTTCTCATTGGGCTGTTTCTCCTGAAACCGTTGGATCAGGAGTCGACCTTGTCAAGTGGTATGCTTTGGGTAAATCAGATTACCTTCCTCATCTTTCTTTGTGTGGATGTGACATGGCAAGTCCAGCACATCATTTCCTGCTTGATCCTTTACCTTCTTAGGAGGCCAGGGCACCTTAGGTTTTCCCTTAAACTTTCCTTGAGCCACTGCTGCAATCTCCCCAGGTGCCGCTGGCTCAGCTTTACGCTTTTGCTTCCGACTGGAACCACCTCCACCGGCCTCTTGGCCGACTGGTTTACTCTTCCCGCTTTGGAGCCGATCCTCTTCTTCTCCGTTAGCATACCGGGTGGCTATCTCCATCATCCGGGTCAGAGTCATATCCCCTGTCCGACCGAACTTCAAAACCAACTCTCGATACTTGACGCCTTCCTTGAAAGCGCACACCGCCTGATGCTCTGATACATTCTCCATGGTGTGATGCAAAGTGGTCCAACTCTGAATGAATTCCCTCAAAGTTTCATTCGGCTTCTGCACACAATGCTGCAACTCGAGAAGCCCTGCTGGCCGCTTGCACATACCCTCAAAGGTTCGCACGAACACTCGAGATAGCTCTTCCTAGCTGTGTATACTGTCTGGGGACACCTGAGTCAACCACGCTCGGGCTGACCCTTCCAACATAAGAGGGACATGCTTCATTGCTATCACGTTGTTTCCGCCTCCAATTTGCACAGCCACTCGGTAATCTTCAGGCCAAGTTTCAGGCTTGGATTCCCCAGTGAACTTACTGACTCCTGTTGCCAATCTGAAGTTGGGAGGAATCACTGCTGCTCTGATGGCTCTGCCGAAACACTCTGGGCTTGAAACATGTAATCTGCTTCCACTCAGACGATCTCTGCCCAGGTCTTCTCTGTGAGCTCTATTCCGGTCGACTAGGCCTTGGACGAGAATGGATCTCGCATCGAAGCCCGGCTCCCTTGGGTCGACTGGAGCTCTGCGCTCGTCTCTGTGACGGCGTCTGTCATCATTCTGCCGAGGCACGTACTACACACTCCTCGGAGGAGGCGTTGGCACTCGACGACGATTGTTGCGGTCGAACTGATGATCGTATTGCCCACGGCCTTCACGCCGTGGGGGTGATCTTGGGCTATGGGCCGACTGAACTGTATCTGCTACCACAGATCTACTGTGTATCCTATTTCGCGACTGAGGCACCGCAGAATTCTGCTCTCCTGCTGCTCGGAGTAGGGCCCGGATCTGCTCCAACCCTCGGCTAGCCTCTGACTGGGAAGGTTGAATCGACTCTGCAATTCGGGCCGCAGCAGTGAGGTTCTGAATCGGAATACAGTATACCTTAGGTGGAGGTGGGAAAAGCTGCCGTCGACTGGAATCAGGAACTCGATCCCGGGCTCGCTCGTCGAGAGCGCGCTGCAGGTTTTCCAGTCGAGTGCGCTCAGCCAAGTTAGCCAAGCACGCCTCCTCTAAGGCCCGAGCCTCGAGAGTTTCCCCAACGATGGGCGTGTGAAGTGCATGTTGCAACGACGAAGATCCTCTCTTTGCTGCGAAGAGAGAGGTTCAGGATGGTACTCCTTGTGGACCCATGATGGATCGCCGCCAGCCTCTTCACCATCCTCGCGGCGAAATCCAGGCGGACCACGCAGACCGTCCACCATCAGGACCTCGGCCGCCGGATCGCTGCTATCACACTCGGACACCGTCTCCAAGGAGCCAGTCGATAGATCGAACAGGCCGTGGAGAGTTTCATCGGGCTCGATTGCCGCAACTTGATGAGTGGATGAACGTCGAGCCACCGCATGCTTCACCCACCACTAAAGCTGCGACCGACTAGATCGCTTGCGGCGGCAAATAGCAGGGAGGGAGGATGTCGCTGGAGCCGACTGATACTGAGTCGACGGCTGCCGAAGAAGGACACCACGAACGCACGCGCGAAAGTGTGTCGCCCCTCGAACGGGGAGTGCCTTGACATCGAGCGGAGCTTGCTGGAGCCATGCCGAGTCATCGGCGGACGAAAACGTGCGCGCTGAGACGGATCTCGCGGCCCTCAACCATCTCGCCGCCGGAAACCATAATGATAATCGGAGAAACTTGCAACTTCACCAATAAGTCGCTAAGACACCTGCCCCACGGTGGGCGCCAACTATCGTGGTTCTAAGTCTGACAGTAGAAAGGGGGGTAGGTATGGAGAGGCAAGATCTTAGCTATGGCGAAGATGTACACACGAGGTTTACGAGTTCAGGCCCTTCTCGGAGGAAGTAACAGCCCTACGTCTCGGTGCCCGGAGGCGGTCGATTGGATTATGTGTGTTGTGTTACATGGGGTGCGAACCCTTGTCCCGGTGGAGGGGGGTGGCTTATATAGAGTGCGCCAGGACCCCCGCCCACCTCCATTATGAAGGACTTAATGTACATAAAGTGAGGGCGTTACAGGTAACGCCAATCTTAAATAGTATTAATGCTCATGAAGACGAAGGAGTGAATGCCCGGCCATTGTGCGTTCTTCTCGACTCCTGGTCTTCGATATAGTCGAGCGATTCCCCATATAGTTGAGTGATGGTGGGGAATGATGGTCGAGTGATTTGGTTGTTAAGTGGATTCTTGGTCTTCTTATCTTTTGGGGTAGTGACCTTGGGTAGGACGTGTAGGTCATGCCTATGACCCTACCCCAGGTCTGTATCCTCGTCACCAAGCATTGCTAATCCTTTACGAGGAGGGCCAATTCATGAACTTAAACCCTTTTTACCAGCAATTGGCTAATGATCACATTCATATTAGCCTCGATATATAGTGATGTTAGGGGGGGCAGGGCCCTTCCTGCCCCATGTCTTCGCCATTGTGCGTGCATTTGAGAGATGAAGCGGAAGGCATGGATGATAAGAGGGGGATGTTGGATATATAATTAATGTGGGTGTATCTATAATACCTAAATAGTTCATCCCCAGTAACCTATTTAACTAAACATGCAACCCATCTACATCAGCATCCAATCTCCTATTGCCATGTCAACACTAACCCTCCACTCTGCCAATCCTTCCAATTCTGCATGCATGGCACTTTTTTTTGCCCGCATAGTCCACCACGTCACCATAAAATAAATCCTACAGTTGTTTGATTAGCCACGGAGTAGCCCAAGAGTTGATCTCCCATTAGTACATGCTTTTAAGTTGGCTCCTCTTTCATCGGCTCCTCGGCTCCCAGAGGGACGCATGAGGCATCTCCCCCGAAATCTCTTGGCCTTTCCCGTGCTACAATATAGAGGGGCCAAAAAAGGGCGACATGAGGGAGCTGCCCTCCGGCGTTTCCCTTCGCTTCCGGCGGCCGATTCAATGCCGGGCGGCCGAGGGGAACTGGGATCCCTGCGTGGAGGTGTACACAAGGTAAGGTTTAGGGGCATGGTGTCCCATCGTCGTCACTGTGTCCGGGGATGGGGTGGCGAGTGGAATAAGGGATGGTCAGGTTTCTCCCCGTCCATATGGCGTCAGATACGGTGCCGGCAGATCTGGTCGACCGGAGTCTGTGGTGGTGGTTCTCTTCGTCAAAAGCAGCACCGGTAATTGTGGCGACTCCCGATGAGGCGACGGCTGTTGGGGCTTCAATCCCTATTTTGGTGACGAGCTTTGCGGCAATCCTTCGCTTCTCCAGCGAGCTGGAGTCTTGGCGGAGGCATGGGCAATCCAATCTGTAGGATTATACCCAACTGATGCGCCAGAATCCGATCTTTGATCCTGTTCCCTAGAACATGACATCATGCAGCCTCCAAAGACTTTGATGGTGATGTAGATGATGGTTTCTCGACAGCTGCTCAAGCACAGAGAGCGGTCGGCCTGTTTTGTGTTTAGTGGGGTTCATGTTGCTTCGGTGGCTGGGTCTGGAAAGTTCTATTTCCGTCTTTCTGTCTGTGAGCGTTTGTGTTGTTCCTGTTTGATGTATGAATACATGAGCCGTAAATGTCCTTTTCTCAAAAAAAATAAAAAAACATGCATCTTGGCCTTGCTGCAATCACTGAGCTATGATAAAGCCACAATCTTTAATTTCACTGGTCTGATATGATGCAACGACGAAGATTGCAGAGGTAGTTAACTTTGTCTGAGCATGGAGGCAACATTCTATCACTAAGGATTTTGTTTGTGGATTTATCATTGAATTGATGTTCTCCATCCATCACTTGATGTTCCAGTGATTCTTGGAACAACTATCAGATATATTTGGGATCTGATCGATTGATTTAGGCTGAACATGTCAGGGTTAATCCATCCGTTTGTTGTCTGCATTAGTAAGACGATGAACATCTCCAAAAGGTCACACGTTTTGTCCTTGGTAAGCACTCCAAATCCAATGAGTTAAATATATGATGGTTTTTGTACTTCTTTGTCTATATTTGTGTAGATATACAATGCATGGAGATGGCTTATTATTAATCTTGGTTAATCCTTTCATGCAGGTTAGCAAACAATTTTCACTTTTGTTTCTTCTTTTGTTTCTCAATGTGTATCTCTTATTGGTGCAAATCATCCCGCTGCAACGCGCGGGGAATCAACTAGTTAGCTATATATGTAATCCTATATAGAGAGGTATAGATTGATTGATGTTGATGTGGGAAAGAGGGTGAGACCTCACTAGATATATAGATTGATCGGTTTGTGTGGAAAACTATGAAAGACCTAGCTATATACACACACACACATATAGGAACATCGATCGTTGTGCATGCACGTGAGAGATAAAGAATGCCCGATATGATGGAGAGGGGGATGCGCGTGTGTGTGCCTTCATGGGAGACCGACCTGAAGAAAAAGATTGCATGTATGCAATGGATAATGCCGACTGGTAGTGTGTGTGCATGCATGCACAAGAGAAAGTTAGTGGTACAATTATAAAGAGAAGACGATTGTGTGGGTGTAAAAGACTAGGTGAGGTCATAATCAATGTAAAGTTGAATTCAAATATTTGAATAAGAGATCATGATGTTTGAAACCCATGCATACATGAATATAACGGAGATCTGCACGGTGTGGTTTGGAAATGAGCATGTTGTAATGTATACACATTGAACAAGGTCATACTGATTTGAATTTGAGATACCGATGGCAGACATCGTTTGGCCATATTGCATCCGTGCATGGACACACTCTTCTAATTGGAGATGATGGGTGGCTTTCGCATCACATATCTATATCTATACCCCTATATATATGTATATATTATATTATATATTTTTTATATAGTGTGCGGGTAACTTTAACTTTGAAAGATGGTCGTTGGATGAGGCGAATCTGGTGGTGCAGAGATGACAAAGTTCAGCACTACTGGCCATTGGATATCATCTAGATTCCACCAGATTTTGCCACATGTACAATACAGAAGACTCCATGGTTGAACATAAGCATAGTGCACAAACCTCAAAACACAAGAACTTATTCTTTGTGCTAGAATCTTCCGTATGAGAATTGCCCAAATGTTTTTCTAAATGATTTGCCATTATTTGTTTTTACTTTATGTCTTACAATGCACAATTCCATGAATCTTAAAATAGATTAGCTTTCTTATAAAAACTCGATGATTTTGAATAAAAAGAACTATAAGAATTAAACGAACATCTACATCATGCATATATGACTCAAAGCTTACATGCTATAATGTGGTATTTATTCATAATTTGGTTGCCAAATCTCATGCATGCAATGCACGTGTACCTTACTAGTCTAAATGGTGTTTGTGTGAGTGTGAGTGTGTGTGTGTGTTGTGCGTCTTAAACACATTGTACGTAGTATATCATACATGGTTTAGATTCCGAACATCTAGCTAGAGCATACATGTACTATGATTTGAATTGAACAAAAAATGGATACATATATTTGAATTTGAGATCGTATGTACATGTAGTTCATATTTATATAGGAATTTACTTCTCCTATATTCATGTCATGTGTTGTGAAGATAATATTTAGATGGTTTTATAACTAACCCGAGTACAATCCCATTCAAACAGGGAAAATGTACACACATTTAGTCCACAAGGTAGACAACACACATTGTTTTTTTATTGTTGAGGGAAGTGCAAATTGTTTTGGTACTGTACACATTATGTTTGTTGTCCCATTTTTTAGTTTTTTTGTTGTATTTGAATTCATTTCTAGTAATATAGTAAAACAGGACATGGCTCTCTCAAGTGATGAGGTGCGAATTGTCTTTTTTTGGGTACACGTTAAGCTTATTCTCCTGAAATTTCAAGCCGCGCCTTGTTATGCCAAAATTTCAAGCTAGCGTCTCTGTCTATCATGCTGCGAAACTCCCGCCTCTTCAACCCGCGCCTTGTTACCCCGAAATATTTAAGATATATCTTTGTCTCGTTGTGCCCCGACAATTCCCTCCATCTCAACCCGCGCCTTGCTATTCCAAAATTACAACCCGTGCGAAAACTCCCACCTCCTGTGAAATCCCGACACGCGAAATGCCCGTGGTACCCCTAAACCGAAAGAACTGCCTCAAATTGGTGGCGGTACTTTCGTAACTTACCCCACATTTCGGAGAAGTGCTTCCCTAAGCCATGGTTCCCCACTCCCATCCCATCCGCCCACCCATTCATACACCGAGGCCGTGAAAACTCGTGAAGCCCCAGACCCTCCTCCGTCCACCACCCAGCAAGAGCCTCTTCCTCGACGACGTCGTCCACAGCAACACCTCGACGTCCCTCATCCACCGTATCGGATGAGGATCCATCGTCGATCTCGTCGTCCCGCCGGTTCAGCCATGCCGTCCTCCACCTCCAAGGAGCTGACCCGACGATACCCTCGTATTTTGCGCCACCTCCATTCCCACACCACCATCTTCACCTGCACCACCGGAAGAGCATCATCATCACCGTTTCCTCAGATGAAGCTGCGGCCTAATCGGCGCCACCAAAGAGGTTGTACACTAATCGCCGCATTTTGTTCTTGATTCGATCTCACCATGCTGCTGGTGCTCGGTCCCGAGCCGACACGGCGCGACTCCATCCACGGCGGCGTCGCTGGCCACTTCCTCCACGGCGTCGCTCCCTCAGCGGCGACATCCACATTAGTAGGAGGTGCTGCTACTTTAGCTCTCGCCCGCTTGCACTGCTGCTCTGCTCTTGCTCTCGGTCCCCTGCCTGGTCTGCTCTTGCTATTGCTCTTGCTCACGCTGCTGCTCTCGCTCTTGCTCTTGCTTGCGATGCTGCTCTGATTTAGCTACACTTCAGTCGACTGAATCGACTTTTGGGTCAGTCGATTTCC
>NC_041389.1:358869369-358878699 GCF_002162155.2 Triticum dicoccoides
CCCCACTATCTATCTTAGGGTTCAGGGTGGGGGCGGTGGTCGCCGGTGGTGGTGGGGCGGTGGCGTGGGGATCGCAGGAGAAAAAACTCGGCACGGGGGGGAGGGCTAGTGGGGTGGCTGGGGCGGCGGTGGACTGGCGGTGGGGAGTGTTTTCACGGCGGGCGGGGCGGCGCATCGCCGGCCGCGGGCGGCGGGGGTCAGCTGTTTGGCCGGTGGTGGCTAGCGGCTTAGGGGGTGGAGGTTGAAGATGAACTGCAGGCCCTTGATTTCGTATCCAACACTTGCAAAATTGACTGACTAGAGATGAAAAAGTTAGTCGACTGACGTGTAGCCTCAACTCTAGTGTGTCAGTTTTGACAGTAAAATTTAGTTTCGACAGTTAAGTTCAGTTTTGACAGTTAAATTCAGTTTCGACAGTTAAGTTCAGAGATGAGCGGCTGATGTATTTTACATCTAGCACTTTGTGGTTATTTATTTTACGTCATCTATTGGAGATGCTATTAGAATTCCACTCAGGTTAACATTGTCTCTCTTGTCCTACTTCAGCCTCAACATCGTACAACTCACCGGAGCTGCTCCAATGATGAAACCCTCCATTACAGCGGAGCAGTACGTCAGGCTCCATCTCCAGACGCCTAAGATCTTCTTCCCCTCCTCCGACAGCCAAGTCAGCCAGAGCATCCTCACCGGCCAACCCAATCATGCTGAGATCGGCATGGCTTTGCCAAAGAAGTTGTACACTTGCTGCATCTCTTTTTTACCATACATGTTAGATATATTGTCCACTGAGCACACGTAGTAACGTGAAATACGATTATTTTATCCTACTATATGACAAGTAGTGAGGTACCAGGCAACTTAGCTATCTGTGATGGACTCTCTTGAACTCCATCATTATTTATCTCTGCGCGTTTGAGTTGTGCATTTGTCGATGAGCCTGGGAGTTGAGCTAGTAGGGCAGTGGCCTGGGACCAAAGTAATAGAAGTAGCACAAAAACATTTTTTAGTGTAGGCTTTTCCTTGCTCAAGCCTGCCTACTAGAATCGCCAGTGCTTGAAAGGAAAAGTGAATGAAAAACATATGAATTGGAAAGTTTCCTATGGCACTACTTTTCATGAATTTGGTGCAAAGGAATGTAGCAAAGGAAATCTGTAGGGTTTGTTCCTTTAGTGTCTCCTTGAAAGAAAAATCGTAGGAATTCTAATTTCCACTTGTCCGCCTTTTCATATTCCTATTCATGAAGCACAAGACTAAGAGATAGTAGCATAATAGCATTATAACCGTACATTTTCTTGTGGTTTGACTTAATCTCACCATGCTTCTTTGCATCATGTGATCTTCCAATTCTTGTGAATCAAACACCCAGATTGGTAGAAATCCTTTGTTTTTGAATTCTTTGTTTTGCACGTGCATTCCTATCCTATTCCTGTCTATTTCCTATCCCTGCATTGTTAGAATCCTCAAATTCAAACAAGCCCTTACACAATTACTTCTGTTACAGATATGTGTCAAAGAAAACCTTGTGTGGTTTGTCTTGCTCCTGCGGCGCTGTGCTCCACCCCAGCTCAGCTGCTCCAACAATGGAAGGGTTCACCACAGCAGGGATCCGCTCTCCAGACTGTCTTTCGCCACGTCAGATCTTCTTCCCCGCCACCGGCAACCACGACAACTGCATTACCATCATTAACTGAGCAAATGACCTTGAGGACTACATGGGTCCACAAGAGAGGTCGCACTCTTCCGTGTCTGCTTACGTTATGCATCGCTTAATATGATGAAATGCTACATTATTGTCGTGTTCACCTATTAGACTCCGAGTCAGGTCCAAACTAATGCTGAAAACCTGAGTTTTTAAATGGTTGTGGGGTACATATTGGGGCGGCAATCAATACTATCTGTCTACTATCTGGTTAATCTCGGGTGTCTACTATGAGTTTCATGTTGGGTGCAAACAAACATTAAAGGAGCCATTATCTGTATTTTTTAACTAAAGCTATTATCTGCCTCCTATCATTGGTTTTGGGTCTATCCACAGTTTGCTACCATCACTCTGGATTTGTGCATGCACTCCTTCATAATCTCACTATGTTTTATTCCTATGCATGTCAGTTATTGTACAATGAACTGATCATCTAGAGCAAAAGAAACAAGCCTTGCATGGCAATAAAATTTCATGCAGACGTCACTCCATGGTGGGCGCAAAGGCAACCCCCCTCCACCCATTTCGGATCATAATCAAGAGGAAGATAACTATTTTGAGGGGGATTCAGAAGGAGAAGACCACTCATATTTACCCCATGAGGTCTTCGCTCTAACTTGGCATGCTGATGTTGGTAATATCATGCATATGGTGCCTTGCCATGCTTACTGTATACATCAAAGATGTCACCTGCTTAGTTTAGACATGCTTTGTGTCAATGCCATCAGTTTAGTTTCTTTATTGTATATGTGAACCATGCAATGCTATCTTGTTTAGCGAGGCATCATATATGTGAATTTTGCAATGCCACCCTAGTTAGCCAGTCATCTTATATGTGAATTATATCATGCCATCATTTTTTTTATTACGTGTTAAATTTGTCAACAATTTTAGTACATTCAATTACTCTTCCTTTGCATCAGCCATTCAGCACGGTCCTGGAAAAAATCTGGAGTGGAAACAAGGTCTTCAGAGCAGACAATGCTATTTGATGAAGCACATGTCTTGCTGGTTACAGATAGCTCCTCAGAGGAGGATTCAGAGATAGATGACCAGTCCTATTCCCCTCCCCCGAGGTGCATGCTCTAACTTGGCAGGGTTATGTTGCTCATATCGTGCGTATGGTATCTTGCATTGCTATGTCATTTGCTTAGTTTAGACATGCTTTGTGTGAATGCCACCTGTTTAGTGTCTAATTACCATATATGTGAATTCTGCAATGCCATCTTGTTGCAAGATATTATATATGTGAATTATGCAATGTTATCTTGTTGTAAGGCATTATATATGTGACTTATGCAACACCATGTTGTTTAGCCAAGCGTCATATATGTGAATTATATCATGCCATCCTTTTTTTGTATTTCTCATTGCTTTTGTCGACAATTTTTGTATATTCAACTGCTCTTCCTGTGCATCAGCCATTTGAATTGGTGATGGAGAAATCTGAAGTGAAAACAAGGTCTTCAGAGCAGACAATGCTACCTGCTGAAGCAGATATCTTGCTGGTTACAGATAGCTCTTCAAAGGAGGATTTAGAGGCAGATGACCAGTCCTATTATCCCCCTGAGGTGTATTCTCAAACTTGGCAGCGTTATATTACTCATATCATGCGTATGTTGTATTGCAATGCTTAGTTTTTACATTATATACACAATATTGAATGCCATCTCCTTAGTTTACACATCATATATGTGATTGCCCTCTGCCCAGTTCCTTAGTATATAAATCATACATTTGAATTATATCATGCCATGATGTTTGCATAGACAACATGTATCTGAATTATGGCATGCCAACCCATTTTGTAAAGACATAATATAGTTATATCGTCTCATCCTGTTTACATAGTCATCATATTTTAAATTATGTCATTCTATCGGTGAATTATATCATGCCATCATGTTTCCATCGATGGCATGTTTGTGATTTATGGCATGCCAACCACTTTAATAGACACATCATATAGTTATATCATGTCATCCTATTTACATAGTCATCATATTTTGAAGTATGTCATTCTATCCTGTTTAGTTAGCCATCATACATGTGAAATTGTGTCATGCTATCCTGTTTAATTAGCCATCATATATGTGAAATTATGTCCTGCTATTCTGTTTGGTTAGACAACATAAATATGAATTATTTAATGCCCTGTTTTCTTCCCTACTATCCATTGCACCTGTCTATCTTACAATGTCTGTACATTCAATTACTTTTCTTGTTTATCAGCCATTTCAATTGGAGGGGGTGATGGCAGTATCTGTGGGAGTAAAAACACGGTCCTCAGAAAAGATCGTGCTACCTGTCGATGCAGATAGAACCACGGTTGTACTTGCCCAAGAACCAGCCCCACCACACATAACCCAGACTCACGCAGATTGTACCCCTACCCAGTTGGACAGAGAATCAGCTACACCCCTTCTAACCCCAACCCCAACAGATAGTAACCCAGTTCCCGTTAACATAGCACCGTCTCCACCACAGAGCACCCAAACACGAGCAGTTAGTAAGGCAGCTGCAGTGCCCAAAGCACGAGGACCACCACTCCGAACCCCAAGTCAACGCTTAAAGCAGAAGAAGAATTGTTCTCAGGTTAGGTTCCGTAGCTATGGTTCATACTACTTTGCTCTTGCATCATTGTATTTACTCATACCAACTAATTTCAAATTTGAAGGATGCAATTGAAACTTCAATGGAGCAACAGGTATGTTTTAAACCTGTTTCTTTAATGTGTTTGCTATTGTAACTTGCTCTATGTTGATTTCAGTTTCAATTGAATAAACAGTTATGTTCTCATGCCATGCACATTACAAGTGTTTTCATTGATGTGTAGTTTCCACACTTATATTCTGTCTATGCTGCTTTGTCTTAAATAGATATGATTCAAACTGTATCTATCTTGATTTGGCAACATAAACTAGAATGATATAGACCATACAGTGACCATACTACATAGATATATGTTTGTTTCATGTTGTTATCCTGCCCACCTTACTACTGAATTGGTTTACCAAAATGAGTTTCATATACTACATTGTAAACTTGTGATGTGTTTGTTTGTTTCTCTTTTAGAACGCGGATAAAATATTGGAGAAGAGTACCTCGTTATGCAATGGTAAAGGAAGTAATGCAGATAAGGTTCAAGATAGTGAGACATCCCTGTTGGTCTCCAAGAAAGCTGATAAAAACTATATTGAAGACACTGAGACAACCCCAAAGTCCTGTCTTGATGTAGTGTTCGAGTTACTGGCTACTACTGCTGGCACCAGCTCTTCGAACTCGTTGCCTGAATCAGTTCGGCTTCTTGAGTCTCAACTTCAAGTTGAAAGACATCGATCAGATGTTATGCGACAGGAAGCCGAAGGACTGAGGAAGTCCTTGCAGAATTCAGACGCATACTTTCTAGTGCAACAACAAGTGCTAGAAGATTTAAACACCAAACAAGGGAAAGTTAATAAGCTTGCTAAGCATCTTGCCAGCATTATGGGTACCCAGGATATTGTTTCTTCAGCTCTTCTGAAGTGGTTTCAGTTCTGGACATGTTTTGCTATGACGTTTATAAGCTGCTTTGTTCCCTATATTTGCATTGGTGGCGAACTTTGATGCCCAGTGGATGTAATATGTGTAATAGCCGTGATAGCCTAGCGTAAGTTTCTTGCTTATTTATTTCCTTATTGTCTCGTTTATTTGTTTGCTCGTAGTCTGTGCAGTTCTTTTTCCGCGGTTTGCTAGTGGCCGCGATAACCTATTTTTTAAAACTAGGCCACAATAACCATGGGCTACATATTTACTGTAGTTTCCATGGCCGTCCTACGGGCCATAGAAACAATGGGCCATCTAAGGGCCGTAGAAACAATGGGCCTTCTATGGGGTGAAGAAACAATGGGCCTTATATGGGTCGTAGACACAATGGGCCTTCTACGGGCCGTATCATCAATCGGCCTTCTACGGGCTATATCATCAATGGGCCTTCTACGGACCGTATCATCAACGGGCCTTCTACGGGCCGTATCATCAATGGGCCTTCTACGGGTTGTATGACCGGTTGGCCAAACATGGGTAAATAACAGACCGCATTATGACCGTAAACGGCTAGAGTTGGAATCGCCCGTTCATGGGCCGACCATAATGGGCCGTCGTTAATCGGCCGTATTTGATGACGCTATGAAAACGGCCCAACGTATTAACGGGCCGACTGTAACCACGGGCTGAATTTGGCCCACAAGCACAAAAACAGTAACGGGCCGTAAGTAAACGAATGCTGGAAATGAGTGTCGGTGTCAAAACCGGCGGATCTCGGGCAGGGGGTCCCGATCTGTGCGTCTAGGCTGATGGTAGCAGGAAGCGAGGGACACAATGTCTACCCAGGTTCGGGCCCTCTCGATGGAGGTAAAACCCTACTTCCTGCTTGATTAATATTGAAGATATGGGTAGTACAAGAGTAGATCTACCACGAGATCATAGAGGCTAAACCCTAAGAGCTAGCCTATGATGGTATGATTGTAATTGTGATCGGCCTTCTAAGGACCAACCTCTCCGGTTTATATAGACACCGGAGAGGGCTAGGGTTTACATGGAGTCGGTTAGAAAGAAGGAAACACAATATCCGGATCGCCAAGCTTGTCTTCCATGCAAAGGAGAGTCCCATCCAGACACGGGCCGAAGTCTTGAGTCTTGTATCTTCACGCTTCGATAGTCCGGACGATGCATACAGTCCGGCTGTTGTAACACCCCAAAAATTTAGCCATGTTTTGTCTATTAAATTTTTTGCCAGGAACTTAAATTTTATTTTTTTTGGATTTATTTTTTATCTCAAAACCTCTCTTTTCTTCTAAGTTGTGGAGTTTTCACCCCAAGTGAAAACTTTCCAATTATTATTGGACTTGTTTACCCTCTCAAATAAAAACAATTCTTTTATCAGTGAGATTATTTATATAATTAGTTTTCCCCTGAGCTTTATTTCTCCAAAATGGTTTTTCATAAGTTTTAGGGTTCCATTTGCACTGCAACCCTTTGATAACTTTATTTAAAAAACCTCACCAAAAATTTGGGGATGACATATGATGACCCTAAATCACTTTTATGCAAAAATATTCCTTAGTCAATTGGAGATTTTGAGTTTTACCACAAGTTTTTAAATCTGGTCCAGTTGCACTTTTGCACTACAACCTATTTAAATACTTCTTTAAAACTTCCACCAAAATTAGGGGAGGTCAGTAGGAGTATATTATTCATCTTTATGCAAAAACCCAGTTATGTCCTTTTAAAAATTTGAGTGAATCAACCTCATTTTAATTCTGGTCCAACTTGATGATTTGTACTGCAACCATATTTTAACTTGCTCCTTCACCCATGATTATTTTTCCTGTTTATATACCACCCTGACAAACCCTTAAGTCCAGGAGAGTGGACCCATTGGAGGATTTTAAGTGCTTGCAATAAGACCTTTTTCTTTCTGTCCAAAACTGAAGATTTGCAAAACTTGCACTAGCAAGTTTCTGGTTTTGCCCAAGTGACCTTGCCGTCCTCACCTTCATCTAAAGAGACTCCAATCTGGAAACTTTGGCCACCCCAAGAGTTGCCTTGATGCCCTTGGCATTCTGTCGAGCACTTGGTGTGCATAGCCAGTTTTGGCATGATTTGCAGTTTGCACTGGGGACTTGACCCCCTGACCACACCACCATGTCCACTAATCTTCTTGCAAACCCTAACCTAGGCTTGTTAGTCCCCAGCCTCATCCAAACCCTCTAGCACACGCTGGCATTTTGCCGAGCAGTTGGCGTGCACGCTCTGGGCGCGGCCAGAGCGCGCGTTTTGCACGTGTGTGCGCATGAGTTGCCGCGTCCCGTTGCCGCCTCCCCCGCGCCCGTTCTGGCCCCTCCCCTCTCCCAGTCGACACACCCAAATCCTCCCTTGCCGCAGGGCCGCCTGGCCCCCTCCTGGCACCGTACAGCGCCGCCACCGCAAGCCGCCACTGCCGCGGCGACAACCTCTACCCTGGTCGGTGCCGCCCGAGCCACGCCAACACGCCAGCTCGCTCATGGAACAGCCCGAGCTCATCCACTAGCTCGTCAGCTAGCACCCGTCGCCGCCACGTCGCCATGTCCACTACAGAATGGCGGTCACTGACGATCCTATCCATGGCTGCCGCGAACCGACCTAGCCGCACTATAAGTAGGGGCCCCGGAGCTCGTCCAGCCACTCAGGCAGCCTCAGACCATCCCCTCGAAGCCCCACAGCCAGTAATCGTCGGAGGGAAGCTGTATTCCCCGACTCCGGCCGGTTCGACCGCCGCCACGCCCTAGCGCCATGCGTTGCAACCAAGGCCTCCCCCGCCTATCCAGCACCACCATTCTACTCCTCTCGACCCTGCGGAGCAGCCTAGCCTCCCAAACACGGTCGGGAACCACCATAGCCCGAGCCCCTAAATACACCCGAAGCTACCTCCGCCGTGGAGCTCGCCGCCGGCGACTCCCTCCGTCCCCGCCAGCCTGGCGACTACCGGGAGGACCGCCCTGGACTGGCGGATCCATCCCTGCCCTCAGATGCCCTCGAGGAGCCGTCGTTCACCAGCGAAGATCGCCGGAGCTCCGCCTCTGCTCGGCCAAAGGAGAGGGAAGGTGGGGGAGACCGGTTAAACCTGACCAGTGGGCCCCCTGGACCGACTGTCAGTGACCACGGGCCGGTCCACGCTGGATAAGTGAAGACGTAAATGCAAAGTACGTGTTCGACGTGTATCTATTTGAAACGTTTTCTTTTTTTTCTGTTTATTTTAAAAACAGAATTTGACCAAAAATTTGAGTGGCTATATCTTTTAAAATAAAAGTCCAAATGAGTTGATTCTTTTTCCTACCTCTCTCAAATATTGTCTAGTTTATTTTTAGATTTATTTGAAAAAAAATTCTGACTACTTTTTTTACTGTTTTGGAACTATGTGTTAATTTGAATAATTTCAAAATTAGGTTTTTGAAGAAGAAGGCAACTTTCAAAAATGCACCCCACTTGCATACTCTTGAAGGCAAGCATTCTAACCCCTGGCATAATATTTTTGTGTGTTGGTTGACACGATTATAACACCACCTTAATACGGAGAACTCGTTATTTTATGTGGTGATACGATCATTTGCATGAATGCATATTGGAGATTTCCTTGCTGTTGGAAATGGATATACTTGTGACGGTAATCGTCCTCGCATGCCTTGCATGCATGCCGGAAAGAAATCAGGGAAAGCCTCTGCCTTGGGTAGGCGTGAGCTTGTCTCCGGTCTTCGTCGGGACGGTTATGTCCGGTGTGGCATAGTAAGGTATCACTAGTGCAGAACCGGGCAGTAGCACCGGTTCGTAAGGCCCTTTAGTGCCGGTTCCATAACCGGCACTAAAGTGTGGGCACTAAAGGCCCCCCCCCCCTTTAGTACCGGTTCAGCACGAACCGGTGCTAAAGGGCAACCACGTGGCACGAGCCAGCTCCGGGGGCCTGGAGCCCTTTAGTACCGGTTGGTAAGACCAACCGGTACTATAAGGTTTGGGGGGGGGGTTTAGTTTTATGATTTCTTTTTCATTTAATTTTGTGTTTCCATTTTAATTCTTTTTCGTTTGCTGGTATTTTACAATACTACACATTATACACG
>NC_041389.1:358879200-358883760 GCF_002162155.2 Triticum dicoccoides
ATATATAAATAGAATTTCTAGTAGAACCAATCATGCATATATATATCATCAATGTCTCACAAACCACCATATTAATTAATTCACACATACACACATGTATAGCTATATACAATTTCTCCTACATATGCATGTTGCCTTCGGAGCCAGTGGCATTAGCCTAATTGGTGCCTTCGGAGCACGATGACAATTGGAAGTGGTTTTCATGGGGGCGGTAGCGGGTAACAGTATTCTCCCTTCGGATTTATGACCTGGTCGAGCAAAAATCCCGCTATTTCCTCTTGAAGTGCTTCTACGCACTCCGTTTCTAGGAGCTTCTCCCGCACCTCTTTGAACTGTTAAGAAGGAGATCAATATGCATGTGTATTAGTTATGTGACTAGATATCGATAATGGTGTAAAAATTGTGAATAGTGTTCTGACAAGCGTACCCATTCCTGTCTTTGAGATCTGCTCCTTTCGGATGCCATCATGCGAATGTTCTCGCAAACGCAGAATGCACACAGATCAGTCCCCTGCGCCTGCTTCAGGGCCTTTACGAGAATGGAATTTGATCAGATAATAATTAATCAAGCATGATAATTAAAGAGATGGCAGCTAGCTAGCTAGCTAGTACTACTTAATTACTTACCTTGGGTCGAAACCATTTAAGCTTTTTTTCCATTCGCCTTCCGTGATGCTGATGAACCTTGCCCAAGCCCTGCCCGCCGACAAAGAAAATGAATAAAGGGGTTATTAAATAGTTCATATCATGAAATGATGAACTAAATAGGCCGAGATATATAGTTAATAATGATTGAAATTACCTGTTGACTATCCCAAACAAGATGTTATAGTCAGTTTTTGCTTTGAGTAGTGAGTCCAGTATTTCAACTGTTCCAGCGTCAACTTTAATGATACACAAGATCCAGTGAAATCTGCATGCACACACGTTTGCATGTCTTAATTAAGCGGGCATATGTAATCAAAAACATGTAGCTAGCTAGTAGGCAAAAACAGAGAATTTGTAGTACAAGACAGTGTGACTCACTGGAAGTTGTAAGGAAGTAGTATATCTTCATTGTATTTGAGGCGCTTCAAGAACTCTAGCATGTTGTTCTCTACGTTCTTTTGATGATGTGGATTTATTAGCCATGTGTATTCATTAACGGTGTTTGGGTCAATGAACCCAATGCCAAAGCGTCCACCTTTTCTCATTTCATACATCTTCATCCTGCATAATACCACAGAAAAGAATATAGTGAGGATAATTACAGGTAATGATTGATCAAAAGGATCACTACAGCTAGCTTGAGACTTAAATTACAGAAAGAAATCACTTACAGACAATAGCAACTGACGATAGATTTGTCGAGTGCACCTTGATTGTATAACTGAAACAGTTCAGAATACTCAACGGATAGAGCTTTCTCATGGAAGTAATGCTCCTCCTTGACATTCACCATGAGGGACAATCGATCTGAAATCTTGGTAATGTTCATGTACCATTGATGCAATTCATACATTCTCGTTGGGAGGTTCTTGACCTTGTCTGGCTCGACCAAAGGTTGGCCCCGGACATATTTCCGTTTTATTTCATCCTCTCTAAGCACAGGCATGGGCTCGATCTCGAGGAGTTGTCCAACAGTGATGTTGAGAACTTCAACCTGCATTATATGGTCCTTGGGTATTACCACATTGCCCATCTCGGGAACGTAAACTGTTTGCCCACAATAATATTGGGCGCGCGTACTGTCACGTGTTGTTGGCACAACAAGCGAGGGGATCAATTGCGCCGCCTGTTCTCCCAGCTGGGGAATGGTTTTCCCGCATTTTTTGACAGCTGCTTGTTGTTTTCTCGATCCCGAGCTCACCTCCTTACGTAGACATGCTGGATTTAACTTCCTGATGTGGCGCTCATAGTGTGTGTCAACAGGCTTGGGAGCTGGTGGTTGAGCCATACGAATGAAGTGGTCAATCGTTTCCTCAGGCACTTTCTCCCTTGGCAGCGGTGGCGGTTTCGGTGCAAAATGGGCTTCCACCTCGGCCTTCGATATGGCTGTGTTTTCCTCCTCGGACCTGTCATAAGGCCTCTGCGGAAGAGGCATGAGGCTTGGACCATATTTATATCGCTTGCCTCCGCCTGTACTTCCTGTACTACCTCGACTCGTACCGCTACGCACCATAGCTGCGGGGTGTCTCTTCTGCGATTGCTGAGGCGGCGGAGACGGCTGATGGGTCTGAGTTGGACGAGGAGGAGTGGCCTGAAGCTGTGCCGGACTTGGAGGAGGAGTGGCCTGAGGTTGTGCCGGACTTGGAGGAGGAGTGGATGTCTGACGCTGTGGCGGACTTGGAGGAGGAGGAGTGGCCTGACACTTTGCCGGACTTGGAGGAGGAGTGGCCTGACACTTTGCCGGACTTGGTGGACTTGCAGGAGCGGGAGTCTACTGACTCGGTGGCAGACTTCGACGAGGAGTCGGCTGACGCGGTGTCGGTGGCCTTCGAAAGATGATGCAATCCTTTTTCCATAGGATGATACGATGTTTGGCCTCTCTGAGAAAGCGCTCATCGTCACCTCCAGGAATGTTAAGCTGTAGCTCCGAATATGGTGGGTCCACCACCTCATCAACCAAGACACGAGCATAGCCCGCTGGAATCGGGTTGCAGTGGAAGGTTGCCTCGGGGGGATTTGTAAAAGCAACGCCGTCCGCCACCATCATGGATATGTTCTTCATTTTGACATGTAGCTTGCAGTTAGTGTTCTCCGTGATGTCATCCACGGGGTATCTACCCAGCATTGCGTCGTCCGGGGCGGAACCCACACTGCATCTCGGCATGGATGGGGCGGTGCTATCCAATGCTGGATCATTCGCTAGCTGCTGCAGCTGCTGAGACCGCCTTTGCTGGGTAAGTGAGTCGATCTGCTCCTGCTGCCGCTGGAATTTGACTGCCAATTCCGCTTGACTTGCTTCTAGGCCTTGAAGGCGTTCATAGTCCCGCTTTCTCTGCTCCTCCTCCATCTTCCTCTTCTTCTCCTCCGCAATCTTCTTTCTCGCACGGGTTCTGTAGTCGGTGTTCCAGTCTGAAAACCCCTCATACCACGGAATAGCGCCCTTGCCTCGTGTTCTTCCCGGGTGTTCAGGATTTCCCAGAGCACGTGTAAGCTTGTCATTCTCTCTGTTGGGCTGGAACACCCCCGATCGTGCCTCTTCTATTGCAACAAGTATTGCATCATCGGCTCCCTTCAGACTTGCCTTCGTCAAAACATTGCCTGTCCTCGGGTCCAACTCCCCCCCATGCGCATAGAACCAAGTCCTGCACCTGGGGGGCCAGCTCTTAGTAACCGGAGTGACACCTGCATCCTCCATCTCTTTCTCAGACTTATCCCACTTAGGCATTGCCACCGCATAGCCACCTGGCCCCAGCTTATGGAACTTATCCTTTTTTCGGCATTCTTCTTGTTTATTCTCGACCGTTCCTTAGCTAATTCTGAATCCTTGAATTTCACGAAATCGTCCCAATGAGCACGTTGGTTCTCTAGTGTTCCCTCGAATACTAGAGTCTTCCTTCCTCCCTTGACGTACTTGTCCCATTCACGATTCTTGTGGTTCTTGAATGCAACCGCCATCTTCCTAAGAGCAGCGTCCTTGACTTTCTGCACATCTGCTTCTATGAAATGATCTGGTAGGGTGAAATGTTCCATGAGAGTATCCCAAAGCAGATATTTTTTATTCTTGTCGACAAAAGTAACATCTGGACGTGGCTTTGCTGGCTCTCTCCATTCTTGAAGTTTGATCGGGAGTTGGTCCTTCACAAGAACTCCGCACTGACGAACGAACTTGTCCGCAATCTTCTTAGGCGCTAATAGTTCGCCATTAGGTCTGCATGCCTCGATATTGTACTTTACGCCGTCCTTCAACTTTTTGTTCTGGCCTTGTTTCGTCCTTTTGCCTGAAGATTTGCTCGATCCGGATGGCTGAAAGAACAAAGATTGATTCATTAATATATCTTCAAGTCATTTAAAACATGTGATGATCACCAGATGCCTGCTTATATAAATATATATACCTCGCCGGTCTTTGTTGTTTCAGGATCAACATGTTCTTCGTCATCGTCATAATCGTAGTTCATGACTTCATCAATTCGGTCGTCGCGATCGAATATCATATCACCCTCTCCAGTGTTGTTTAGAAATTCGGAGCCGTCATAATCTTCTTCATTCTGATCATCATCTGGCCCGCGTATCATATCGAACATGGTCTGTTCTCCCTCTCTGTCGGTATTGTCTGCCATAGCTTTTATTTAACTAATCCAAAAGAAATATAAAACAATTTAGTATTCAAATTACATCGTCTCGAATAATAGATATAATCTCGAATACATTGTCTCGAATAATAGATATAATCTCGAATACATCATCTAGAATAATAGATATGTACGTGTGTGTGTGTGTGTGTTCATCGTGCTTGTGTGTGTGTGTATGGGGCTCGGGGAGTGGCGGCGCCCATGGTGGCCGCCGGGGGCGAGGGAGAGGGGTTAGAGGGGGAGAGCTCACAGCGGGGCGACGGCGACGGCGAGGCGACGG
>NC_041389.1:358884468-358984279 GCF_002162155.2 Triticum dicoccoides
ACGCGGGGACGGCACGACGGGGACGGGCCCGGGGCGGCGACGGAGACGAGGGCGGCGACGGGGACGGGGGCGGCGTCGGAGACGAGGGCGGCGACGGGGACGGGGGCGGCGACGGAGACGAGGGCGGCGACGGGGACGGGGAAACAGAGGAAGAAACAGAGGGAGAATGAAATTTTCGTAAGTGTTGTATATATAGAAGGCACCTTTAGTACCGGTTGGAACCACCAACCGGTACTAAAGGCCTGTTTTGGCCGGGCCAAGCGGCGGGAACCGCACCCGGGGTCTTTAGTACCGGTTGGTGCCACGACCCGGTACTAAAGGGGGTGCGCTGGCTCCAGGCAGTGCGCAAGTTTAGTCCCACCTTGCTAGTCGAGGGGCTACCGACTGGTTTATAAGCCCCAGTGCGGTAGCTCTCTCGAGCTCCTCTCCTAACTAGGCCTACTGGGCCTACCTGTCCTCTTCGCCCAGTGGGCCTACTGGGCCTTTGTGGGCCTGCATCCTGGCCCAACAAAAGGTTGTGTTGCTAGTCGTATGCAGGCCGCTTTGGCCCAGTAGGCGGGCTTTTTTTTCTTAATTTTTTTTCGCTTTATTTATTTTTGTTTTATTTATTTTTGAGTTGTTTTTTGCTGTATTTAGAGTTTCTTTGTGAATATTTTTGCTTTAGGTACAAAAAATTACAAACTTTCTGTTAGTGCCGGTAGATTTCAAATTTGAATAGTTTAAATTTTGAATTATTTGAAATTTGTGTGAATCACTAGTTTGTGAATAACTTAACTTTGAAAAAAGTTTTTTCAGTGATTCTTTTTTCTTATGTTTAATATTAGTGTGTTCTATCATTATATTCAATTTGGTAATGCTTAGGTTATTTAAAAAATGAAATGCCTTTGTAACAGTTCAGTTTTCGTCGGAAACCCTGATACTTCGAAAGAGATTGTCCATTTTGTACACGAAGTGCATCCAGTTTTTGCCGTAACCCTCTCTACTTTCTTACACATGCTATTTGTATGAAATTATGATACCATGCCAACTTTCAACCTTTTCTGAGTTCATTTGAAATGCTTTTCAATTTCAGGGTCATTTAGCTGGAAAAAATCAGTAAATGCATGAAAAGAATTTGTTTGCACATAAAATTTCTTCGCGTTTCAAATGCCAAAACACATAACTACCCTAACTATTACAGACATTCCCTCCTGGGTGTGAAACACAGAAGAAAGTGATGATAGTGAAGCCGATCACATCCCAGATCTTTGGGTGTGAAACTTTTTCTTCGCGTGTGTCCCTTTGCGCCGTAACCATGGAAAATCTTCATCATTTAACGGGATGCTCGGGTCAATATTCACTGTGAATGGAGCAATTTCATCAAACTTTTCATAATCTTCTGACTTGTCTGTCTTGTCATCCACTCCCACGATGTTTCTCTTCCCATAAAGAACTATGTGCCGCTTTGGCTCATCGTACGATGCATTCACTTCCTTATCTTTTCTTTTTCTTGGCTTGGTAGACATGTCCTTCACATAGAAAACCTGTGCCACATCATTGGCTAGGACGAATGGTTCATCTACATACGCAAGATTGTTGAGATCCACTGTTGTCATTCCGTACTGCGGGTCTTCCGTTACCCCGCATCGTGTCATATTGACCCATTTGCACCGAAACAAAGGGACCTTTAAACCACGTCGATAGTCAAGTTCCCATATGTCCTGTATATAACCATAATATGTTTCCTTTCCCGTCTTGGTTTCTGCATCAAAGCGGACACCACTGTTTTGGTTGATGCTCTTCTTATCTTGGGCGATCGTGTAAAATGTATTACCATTTATCTCGTACCCTTTGAAAGTCATTATATTCGAAGATGGTAACTGGGACAGCAAGTACAGGTCATCTTCAATAGAGGTGTCATGCATGGTACGTGTCTGAAACCAGCTGGCGAAACTCCTGGTTTGTTCACGTGTAATCCAGTCATCAGACCGCTCCGGGTGTTTGGAGCGTAGCAAATTCTTGTGTTCATCCATATACGGAGCCACCAAGGCGGAATTCTGTAGAACTGTGTAGTGTGATTCAGTGAGAGAATGTCCGTCCATACATATTATTTGTTCCCCTCCTAGCGTGCCTTTTCCATCCAGTCTGCCCTTATGCCGCGATTCAGGAACACCAATCGGCTTAAGGTCAGGAATAAAGTCAATACAAAACTCAATGACCTCCTCATTTTGATGGCGCTTGGAGATGCTTCCTTCTGGCCTAGCACGGTTATGAACATATTTCTTTAAGACTCCCATGAACCTCTCAAAGGGGAACATATTGTGTAGAAATACAGGACCCAAAACGTTAATCTCTTCGCATAGGTGAACTAGGATGTGCGTCATGATGTTGAAGAAGGATGGTGGGAACACCAACTCGAAACTGACAAGAAATTGCACCAAATCATTCTGTAACCTTGGTATGATTTCTCGATCGATTACCTTCTGAGAGATTGCATTGAGAAATGCACATAGCTTCACAATGGCTAATCGAACGTTTTCCGGTAGAAGCCCCCTCAATGCAACCGGAAGCAGTTGCGTCATAATCATGTGGCAGTCATGAGACTTTAGGTTCTGGAACTTTTTCTTTGCCATGTTTCTTATTCCCTTTATATTCGACGAGAAGCCAGACGGTACCTTAATACTGAGCAGGCATTCAAAGAAGATTTCCTTCTCTTCTTTGGTAAGAGCATAGCTTGCATGACCCTGATGTATGATGTCTTCTCCGTGCATACGTTGTTGGTCCTCCCGTGCCTCAGGTGTATCTTTTGTCTTCCCATACACGCCCAAGAAGCCAAGCAGGGTCACGCAAAGATTCTTCGTCACGTGCATCACGTCGATTGCGGAGCGGACCTCTAGGTCTTTCCAATATGGCAGGTCCCAAAATATAGATTTCTTCTTCCACATGGGTGCGCGCCCGTCAGCGTCCTTCGGAACAGGTTGTCCGCCAGGACCCTTTCCAAATATCACCTTCAAATCCTTGACCATATCATGTACATCAGCACCAGTACGGTGGTGAGGCTTCGTCCGGTGATCCGCCTCACCTTTGAAATGCTTGCCTTTCTTTCTTACAGGATGCCTGCTCGGAAGAAATCGACGATGTCCCAGGTACACATTCTTCTTACGACTATTCAAATATATACTACCGGTATCATCCAAACAGTGCGTGCATCCGCAGTATCCCTTGTTTGTCTGTCCTGAAAGGTTACTGAGAGCAGGCCAATCATTGATGGTCACGAACAGCAACGCCTTTAGGTCAAATTCTTCCCCCATGTGCTCATCCCACGCATGTACACCTGTTCCATTCCACAGTTGTAAGAGTTCTTCAACTAATGGCCTTAGGTACACATCAATGTCATTGTCGGGTTGCTTAGGGCCTTGGATGAGCACTGGCATCATAATGAACTTCCGCTTCATGCACAACCAAGGAGGAAGGTTATACAAACATAGAGTCACGGGCCAGGTGCTATGGTTGCTGCTCTGCTCTCCAAAAGGATTAATGCCATCTGCGCTTAGACCAAACCATATGCTCCTTGTGTCATCTGCAAACTCCTTCCCGTACTTTCTTTCGATTTTTCTCCACTGCGACCCGTCAGCGGGTACTCTCAACTTTCCGTCTTTCTTACGGTCTTCTCTGTGCCATTGCATCGCCTTGGCATGCTCTTTGTTTTGGAACAAACGTTTCAACCGTGGTATTATAGGAGAATACCACATCACCTTGGCAGGAATCTTCTTCCTGGGGCGCTCGCCCTCGACATCAAGCTCATCGCGGCTGATCTTATAGCGCAATGCACCACATACCGGGCAAGCGTTCAAATCCTCGTACTCACCGCGGTAGAGGATGCAATCATTAGGGCATGCATGTATCTTCTGCACCTCTAACCCTAGAGGGCAGACAACCTTCTTTGCTTCGTACGTACTCTCGGGCAATTCGTTGTCCTTTGGAAGCATATCCTTTATCATTACTTGCAACTTTCCAAATCCCTTGTCAGATACACCATTCTCTGCCTTCCATTGCAGCAATTCCAGTGTGGTGCCCAGCTTTTTCTTGTCACCTACGCAATTCGGGTACAACAATTTTTTGTGATCCTCTAACATGCGCTGCAACTTCTTCTTCTCCAAATCACTTGCGCAGTTTCTCTTTGCATCGGCAATGGCCCGACCTAGATCATCAACGGGCTCATCTGATGCCTCTTCTTCAGCTTCTTCCCGCATTGCCGGCTCAGCTTCTTCCTGCATTACCGGCTCAGCTTCTTCCCCCATTGTTGTATCATCGTATTCAGGTAACCCATGGCCAGGATAGCTATCGTCGTCCTCTTCTTCTTCATTGTTTCCATCATAACCCCTCTTTCTCCGTGCTTGGTCCAAACATTATAGTGGGGCATGAAACCGGACTCAAACAGGTGGACGTGAATGATTCTTGACGTAGAGTAATTGCGACCATTCTTACAGCCAGCACATGGACAAGGCATAAAACCATCTGCCCGCTTGTTTGCCTCAGCCGCAAGTAGAAAAGTATGCACGCCCTCAACGAACTGGGGAGAGCATCGGTCATCGTACATCCATTGCCGGCTCATCTTCATTACACAACACCGAATAGACCAAATTAATACAAGTTCATACATAAAGTTCATACAACACTTAAATGCAACAAACAAATAACTCTCTAGCTAAAGCATTTAAATGCAACAACAAATGCGATCAAGATCGCAACTAAGGTAACAATTGATCCAACAGCATAATGATACCAAGCCTCACTATCGATGGCATATTTTCTAATCTTTCTAATCTTCAAGCGCATTTTCTCCATCTTGATCTTGTGATCATCAACGACATCGGCAACATGCAACTCCAATTCCATCTTCCCCCCCTCAATTCTTTTCAATTTTTCTTTCAAGTACTCGTTTTCTCTTTCAACTAAATTTAACCTCTCAACAATAGGGTCGGTTGGAATTTCCGGTTCACATACCTCCTAGATAAAAATATCTATGTCAACTTGATGGGCATAATTTGTCATAAACACGAAATGCAACAAATAGTTTTAAAAGAGAATATACCACATCCGAATCATAACAAGGACGAGGGCCGACGGGGACGGATATCAAAACCATGGCACTATGTATAACAAACAACGTACGGGTAAGATAATTATTATACGAGTAACTATATATCCAAATCACACAAACATCAATTTTTTATATAAAATTTCATCAACAAGAGGCTCACCACAAGGTGGTGCCGGCGACGGGACGGTGCGGGCGATCTACGGTGGTTACGACGGAGATTTAGAAGGCACTAAGAAAACCACACCTACATATGCAAACTAAGTGTTATTTTTGACCTCAAATTGCATATAAATCAAATACTAGCACATATATATATTTCCTCCCAAATTACTAAACTCACAAATTAATAACTATATAAAGCATTGCAAGAGCTAATCTAGCAATGAGAGATGAAAGGACAAAGTTGCTAACCTTTGTGATCATCTGAATGGATGGGGGCCTTCAAATCTTGACAAATTTTGGGCAAAATGTGTGATGAGCTCGAGAGGAAGAGGGGAAGAACAGAGAGGAGAGGGGAAAGGGGAAGAACAGAGCGAGCTTGGGTGGACGAAGGGTTTATGTAGGACGACCTTTAGTACCGGTTCGTGCCAAGAACCGGTACTAAAGGTGCTGGAGGGGGCCCAGACTGACAACATCCTGCCACCACTCTCATTAGTACCGGTTCGTGGCACGAACTGGTGCTAAAGGTTAGCCACGAACCGGTACTAATGAGAGCGGCCTGGCTAGCCATTGGAACCGGCACTAATGTATACATTTGTGCCGGCTCAAATACAAACCGGCACTAATGTGCTTCACGTTTGACCCTTTTTCTACTAGTGTATAATGAGTGGTGATTCTGTTGGTTCAAATATTTTTCTCATGCATATCATGCAAGGAATTTTTAAACCTCCTGAGTCAACCATAGATCGAGTCTTGTTCCAGTAACCCCCATACTTGTTTTCGTACTACCACTTGTCCCTGCCGCAGGTAGGGTACCGTTCAGTAAGTTGTCGACCCCTTCCTAGCACACACCGTACAGAGAGGCCATGGTGGAAGATACCGGATGCATCTGGTAGGTAGGCCACCTGGTCCGGGGGCATGGGTGTTTTCGGTTGGGACTGAGAGGGGGGCACCCCTTAGAGTGCGCGATATAAATTTGATCCCATGCTATTCGAGGTTGTAGCCTCCCCACTTAGAGTTTCGCTTGACAGGTGTCGTGGGTGATTCCAGACACCGATAAGTTAAGCTGGTGTGTGCGGGTCAGGTGTGTTTTCAATTAAAAGACCGCAGACGGAATTATTCCCGATGGACTAAAGGAATCCGTTACTCGTGGGTAAAGAGTACACCCTCTGCAGAGATTGTATCTATTTGAATAGTCGTGTCCATGGTTAAGGACTACAGTCTGGGTTGGGTCAAGTGTCGGTCTTAGTGTCGGTCTTCGGAGGAGAAACTGCTAAACCAGAACATGGATCCTGACGTGTGACTTATGATGATTGTGGTTATTATTTTATGGACTAACCCTTTATATTATTTGGAGTATCGAGTATCCCTGGGACGGTTCTACCTCCTGGATACTCATTGTGATTATTTTCTTATAAGCCCTTTATGTGGTGTCGCTCAGACGCCCGACTGTGGCATGCTTGTTATTTGTTTACTTTATAAGCCCTTTATGTGGTGTCGCTCAGACGCCCGACTGTGGCATGCTTGTTACTTGTTTACATTATAGGCCCTTTATGTGGTGTCGCACAGACGCCCGACTGAGGCATGCTTTATATTATTATCCTTTCGAGGCGTCGCTTCAGACACCCGATCGGTGCATTCTATTTTATTTCACTGATTGCATATTCATGTTTTATATGAACAACCTGCCTGCGTGCATCATGGATTTTTATTTTATGACTAACATTGTGATTATAGAATATTCCAGAGCATGATTATCGTTTGTTATATTATACCCGTATTTGTAATGTTTGCGAGTACATTCAAAGTACTCACTGCCATGTCCCTGGCTATTGTCTTGGCCAGATTTCTTGCTTGGAGAGGAGCGTTGCGATGACAGCCCCGAAACCTAAGCAATGGTGATAGCAGCCTCGCGAAGATAGGAGTTAACCCGGTCAGCTGTTCCTGTAGGAAATGGAGTCCCATAGACGCTGATGATCCACAAACCACTTCCGCCATCAACCACTAGAAACCATTTGTTGTACTCATAGGCCAGAATGGTCTTGTACTACATATTTTGTATTTTGCTTGGAATTTCTGTATCAAGTTGGTGCCTCATCAGCTAACAGTAATCCTGGGGCTGGTGAGCACAAGGGCCATTTTCTGGAAATTAATATCCCGAAAATCCGGTCCTGACAAACTTGGTATGAGAGCCAGGCTGACCATTGGCTAATCCTATCTCAGCCAGGTCAATAAACCTAGGTTAACCAACCCACCAGACCTTAACCTAACCCCAGCCAAGCTTCTCATGCAAGATAGCCACATAGTGGCCCCGACACCTTTGGCAGTCGGTGCCCATCCTATCAGCCTAGCCTATCGATCACGCGCCAGTGACCGACCCCTAAATTGTCCCATTTGCAAGCGTGCGAAGGAAGACTCCGTCCCCTTTTCTATAAAAGGGCACCCTAGCCTCAACACAGCAGAGCACAAACTCTTTCCCAAACCGAGCCATAATGCCTGGCCCTGTAGTGCACAATGAGACCACAGCAACCAACCTTGGAGGTTTTGTGACCGTGCTAGCAAACCTCACCTGCCGTGCCTTTGCATTAGAAGAGCCCCCAGAATATGTGGTGTACCAAGGACACATGAGTGGTGAAAGCCGTCAATTCTGGGCCACAGTGCACATCTACGGTAGGGGTTTATCTCTAGAACGCCCCTACAGGTTCACCGAAGGACAACTTCCTTTGAGCCACAAGCCATTCAACTAGCTGCTCGAGAGGCTGTAGTTGAACTCCGGCACTTATCGCCCAGAGTTAACTGTCGCTCGTTCTACTACTACCCCAGCTGTGACGGGTATAGTAGGCCACCTCAGGTCGCCAACGGAGATCACGAGACGGATCCTGCATTGTTGCATCTGGTGCGCTATGTAAGTGCACTAGAGGGTCTATTTGATCAAATCAGTCTTGATCTGATCGCAACTCGTGGAGAACTGATACGCCGAGCCCCGGCAAGAGGAGAAGATGGGCCCAACACTGACAACCCAGTTGTGCTATTCGGACAACTGATCGAGTCCTTGAGGTCTGCCCCAGTCATCGACCAAAATACCTTGATGACCCCAGAAGTGCTTCGTCGCCTTTTGGGAACACGCTCCAGCGGGATTGTGGCCAACAATCCCCAAGATGGTCATCATCGTTACCCCGACCCTGCAGTCCCTCAACCCCCTCCAGCTAATCCTGACGGTGAAAACCGTGGAGAAGCCTCGACGTCCACAAGGAAAGCCCGCTTAGATATTAATGAGGTAGACTGAGTCACTCGAGCAGTACCGAGTCTTAGAATGTCCTCGCCTTGTAACTTTGTGATCCTGTATCGCCGTAATTAAAGTTGTTGCTTGTGCGCCCCTATTTTTAATAGTAGCCATGCATGAGTATGTTGATGTGCGATTGCATTTTTAGTCTCGGGCGTAGCTGCCAAAAACCAACCTCGACGACACAAAGTTTGTGCTATGAGTAAACTTTTTGGTTTCAACTAACATTAATGATATTTCATAAACAACTCTTAGCAAATCTCAAGGACGAGATTTTTTTAAGGGGGGTAGTGTTGTAACACCCCAAAAATTTAACCATGTTTTGTCTATTAAATTTTTTGCCAGGAACTTAAATTTTTATTTTTCTGGATTTATTTTTGATCTCAGAACCTCTCTTTTCTTCTAAGTTGTGGAGTTTTCGCCCCAAGTGAAAACTTTCCAATTATTATTGGACTTGTTTACCCTCTCAAATAAAAACAATTCTTTTATCAGTGAGATTATTTATATAATTAGTTTTCCCCTGAGCTTTATTTCTCTAAAATGGTTTGTCATAAGTTTTAGGGTTCCATTTGCACTGCAACCCTTTGATAAATTTATTTAAAAAACCTCACCAAAATTTGGGGATGACATATGATGTCCCTAAATCACTTTTATGCAAAAATATTCCTTAGTCAATTGGAGATTTTGAGTTTTACCACAAGTTTTTAAATCTGGTCCAGTTGCACTTTTGCACTACAACCTATTTAAATACTTCTTTAAAACTTCCACCAAAATTAGGGGAGGTCAGTAGGAGTATATTATTCATCTTTATGCAAAAACCCAGTTATGTCCTTTGAAAAATTTGAGTGAATCAACCTCATTTTCATTCTGGTCCAACTTGATGATTTGTACTGCATCCATATTTTAACTTGCTCCTTTACCCATGATTATTTTTCCTGCTTATATACCACCCTGCCAAACCCTTAAGTCTAGGAGAGTGGACCCATTGGAGGATTTTAAGTGCTTGCAGTAAGACCTTTTTCTTTCTGTCCAAAACTAAAGATTTGCAGAACTTGCACTAGCAAGTTTCTGGTTTTGCCCAAGTGACCTTGCCATCCTCACCTTCATCTAAAGAGACTCCAATCTGGAAACTTTGGCCACCCCAAGAGTTGCCTTGATGCCCTTGGCATTCTGTCGAGCACTTGGTGTGCATAGCCAGTTTTGGCATGATTTGCAGTTTGCACTGGGGACTTGACCCCCTGACCACACCACCATGTCCATTAATCTTCTTGCAAACCCTAACCTAGGCTTGTTAGTCCCCAGCCTCATCCAAACCCTCTAGCACACGCTGGCATTTTGCCGAGCAGTTGGCGTGCACGCTCTGGGCGCGGCCAGAGCGCGCGTTTTGCACGTGTGTGCGCATGAGTTGCCGCGTCCCGTTGCCGCCTCCCCCGCGCCCGTTCTGGACCCTCCCCTCTCCCAGTCGACCCACCAAACTCCTCCCTCGCCGCAGGGTTGCCTGGCCCCCTCCTGGCGCCCTACAGCGTCGCTACCGCAAGCCGCCACCGCCGCCCGGACAACCTCTGCCCTGTTCGGTGCCGCCTGAGCCACGCCAACGCGCCAGCTCGCTCGTGGAACAGCCCGAGCTCATCCACTAGCTCGTCAGCTACCGCCTGTCGCCGCCATGTCGCCCAGTCCACTACAGAACGGCGGTCGCCGACGATCCTATCCACGGCCGCCGCGAACCGACCTAGCCGCACTATAAGCAGGGGCCCCCGAGCTCGTCCAGCCACTCAGGCAGCCTCAGACCATCCCCTCGAAGCCCCCACAGCCAGTAATCGTCGGGGGGAAGCCGTCTTCCCCGACTCCGGCCGGTTCGGCCGCCGCCACGCCCCAGCGCCATGCGTCACAACCAAGGCCTCCCCCGCCCATCCAACGCCACCATTCTACACCTCTCGAACCTGCAGAGCCGCCCAGCCTCCCAAACACGGTCAGGAACCACCGTAGCCCGAGCCCCTAAATACACCCGAAGCTTACTCTGCCGCGGAGCTCGCCGCCGGCGACTCCCTCCGTCCCCGCCAGCCTGGCGACTACCGGGAGGACCGCCCTGGACTGGCGGATCCATCCCTGCCCTCGGATGCCCTCGAGGAGCCGTCGTTCGCCGGCGAAGATCACCGGAGCTCCGGCTCCGTTCGGCCAAAGGAGAGGGAAGGCGGGGGAGACCGGTCAAACCTGACCAGTGGGCCCCCTGGACCCACTGTCAGTGACCACGGGCCGGTCCACGCTGGATAAGTGAAGACGTAAATGCAAAGTACGTGTTCGACATGTATCTATTCGAAACGTTTTCTTTTCTTTTTTCTGTTTATTTTAAAAACAGAATTTGACCAAAACTTTGACTGGCTATATCTTTTAAAATAAAACTCCAAATGAGTTGATTCTTTTTCCTACATCTCTCAAATATTGTCTAGTTTATTTTCAGATTTATTTGAAAAAAAATTCATACAACTTTTTTGTACTTTTTTGGAACTATGTATTAATTTGAATAATTTCAAAAATAGGTTTTTGAAGAAGAAGGCAACTTTCAAAAATGCACCCCACTTGCATACTCTTGAAGGCAAGCATTCTAACCCCTGGCATAATATTTTTGTGTGTTGGTTGACACGATTATAACACGACCTTAATACGGAGAACTCGTTATTTTATGTGGTGATACGATCATTTGCATGAATGCATATTGGAGATTTCCTTGTTGCTGGAAATGGATATACTTGTGACGGTAATCGTCCTCGTATGCCTTGCATGCATGCCGGAAATAAATTAGGGAAAGCCTCTGCCTTGGGTAGGCGTGAGCTTGTCTTCGGTCTTCGTCGGGAAGGTTATGTCCGGTGTGGCATAGTAAGGTATAATGAGTGGTGATTCTGTTGGTTGAAATATTTTTGTCATGCATATCATGCAAGGAATTTTTAAACCTCCTTAGTCGACCGTAGATCGAGTCTTGTTCCACTAACCCCCATACTTGTTAAGCTGGTGTGTGCGGGTCAGGTGTGTTTTCAATTAAAATACCGCAGACGGAATTAGTCCCGATGGACTAAAGGAATCCGTTACTCGTGGGTAAACAGTACACCCTCTGCAGAGATTATATCTATTCGAATAGCCGTGTCCATGGTTAAGGACTACAGTCTGGGTAGGGTCAAGTGTCGGTCTTAGTGTCGGTCTTCAGAGGAGAAACTGCTAAACCAGAACATGGATCCTGACGTGTGACTTATGATGATTATGGTTATTATTATTATGGACTAACCCTTTATATTATTTGGAGTATCGAGTATCCCTGGGACGGTTCTACCTCCTTGATACTCATTGTGATTATTTTCTTATAAGTCCTTTATGTGGTGTCGCTCAGACGCCCGACTGTGGCATGCTTGTTATTTGTTTACTTTATAATCCCTTTATGTGGTGTCGCTCAGACGCCCGACTGAGGCATGCTTTATATTATTATCCTTTCGAGGCGTCGCTTCAGACACCCGATCGGTGCATTCTATTTTATTTCACTGATTGCATATTCATGTTTTATATGAACAACCTGCCTGCGTGCATCATGGATTTTTATTTTATGACTGACATTGTGATTATAGAATATTCCAGAGCATGATTATCGTTTGTTATATTATACCCATGTTCATAATGTTTGCGAGTACATTCAAAGTACTCACTGGCTTGTCCCTGGCTATTGTCTTGGCCAGATTTCTTGCTTGGAGAGGAGCGTTGCGATGACAGCCCCGGAACCTAAGCAATGGTGATAGCAGCCTCGCGAAGATAGGAGTTAACCTGGTCAGCTGTTCCTGTAGGAAATGGAGTCCCATAGACACTGATGATCCAGAAACCGCTTCCGCCATGAACCACTAGAATCCATTTGTTGTACTCATAGGCCAGAATGGTCTTGTACTACATATTTTGTATTTTGCTTGGAATTTATGTATCAAGTTGGTGCCTCGTCAGCTAACAGTAATCCTGGGGCTGGTGAGCACAAGGGCCATTTTCTGGAAATTAACATCCCGAAAATCCGGTCCTGACAGCTGTCCAGATACCCCCTAATCCAGGACTCCCTCAGTAGCCCCTGAACCAGGCTTCAATGATGATGAGTCCGGCGCGCAGTCTTGTCTTCGGCATTGCAAGGCGGGTGCCTTCTCCGAATACTCCAGAATAATTATCGAACACTTGAATCGTGTCCGGATCCACAAGATGATCTTCACATACCATAGCATAAATCTGATCCGCTGGCAATCTTCGTACGTCGTGCCCTTGCATCGTGGCCTAGTCCAATGCGAACCAGCGTTTCTTGCCCCACCTCGACTCGTGTTGCGAGGCGGTTTTATTGGCACGTCCGGTCGAGGCAGAGATCGTTTTCCTCTTATTACGAGATCTTCCATTAGTATGGGCGTGCGTGATCCCATGAAAGCCGTTGGTATAACTCCGTGTGTTTTTAGATAAGCCTCAAACGGTCACACGGAGGACTCTTGATATTCACCCCCTTTATAAAGGGGTCGAGGCCTATGCCTCTTTTCCACCTTCCTCGCGCCTTCTCGCACCTCGAGTTCTAACACCCGAAACCTAAGCTCCAACACCCCAGATCCTCCAATATGTCCGGATCTGACCCTCAAGGCCGGTGGGTGGCCTCCTCGATTCAAAAGGAAGACATTGCGAAGCTTAGGAAGGTCGAATACCTGACCGCGGACATCTAGCACAGGCTTCCTGCTCTAGGGCAGGTCATCCCTACACCAGAGCCCAATGAGTGCGTTGTGTTTGTCCCTCACTTCCTCCGCGGCTTGGGCTTCACCCTTGACCCCTTTGTGAGGGGGCTCATGTTCTACTATGGGTTGGATTTTCATGATCTGGCTCCAGACACTATCCTCCATATCTCGTCGTTCATTATCGTGTGCGAGGCTTTTCTTCACGTCACTCCACACTTCGGCTTATGGCTCAAGACCTTCAATGTGAAGCCAAAGATGATCAAGGGGCGACATGTGGAGTGCGGAGGTGCCATAATAAGTAGGAACGCCGATGCCCCATGGCCAAAGGGTTCTTTCCCAGAAGTATCCGAGGTATGGCAGCGGAGGTGGTTTTATGTTATGGCTCCCAGGGGCACAAAGTGGGTAGCCGCCCCCGAGTTCCGCTCGGGCACTCTGTCACAGTTGGGGTCTTGGACCGACGTAGGACAGAATTGGGGGCCCGCTGGTGATGTACCAATACTGCAGAATCGCATCCGAGAGCTTCTTGAGAGGGACATTAACCTTGTCAGCATAATGAAAGTGATGTTAATCCGACGGATGTTGTCGTGCCAACGCCGGCCTCTCCGGATGTGGGAGTTCAATCCGAAGGGTCCGTGGACTGTCAAGCACTTCTTCGGCTTGAAGCTCGAAGGGATGTGCAAATTATTCTTCGGACCGAAAGTAGAGTGTCCGGACACCACCGAGGATGCGGGCCTAAGCTGCAATCGCCTAGATACCCAAGTAAGTTACCTTGATACCAGACACCTTGTTTTGTATTTGTCACAATTGTTTATTTGGAAATTAATCCATGGCCAGGAATGCCACAGCAAGGCGGAGAGAATCAGGTGTCCGGTGCCACTTCCCGAAGGCTCGCCTGGTCCCACCATGGCGAAGATGCTTGACCGGGTACTCAGCAGAATGCCCTCAGGGAAAGACAAGGGGAAGAACAAAGAAACCAAACTCCACACGCTACGCATCCGAACCGGGGGAATTGTTACCTCCCCTAAGGAGGATAGTCGGGGAGGGGAGGCTAAGGCCTCCTCCCCGCGTGGGAAGAAGAGGGCTGCCTCCGAAGACTTGGAGGCGGAGATGCCCAAACCAGGGAAAAAGGTATCCCCAGGGGGCCTTGCCCCGACGGGCACCCTCACCGCATCGTGCCCGCCAACGGGCCAGCCCTCCACCGAGCTGTATGTTGATCGTTAATTTGAAGGTACTATGTTTCTCCTAGATCAATAACCGGGATTCGTCTTTTGCAATCCGGCTAGCGGCTCTTCTCAACAGAGTTTGTCTTCGGGGGATCTTCCTCCAGAGATGATGGAGAGCGAGACCCCACCCGCCTCTCCGACTCATGAAGCGCACGACACTGAGGTGTCATCACGGAGGAGTCCGGATCTGCCGAAGCCGGAAGCCAATGCGTCAGCCGCCCTGAGCCTAGAGCGTTTGGCTCCCACGGGGGGCGACGAGAAGGGTCCGGCACAGTTCAATGTCCGGCCGGACGTACTGATAGGCCTACTGGAGCAAGCTGCGCTCTGGGAGGAGCACCATTCATTAATGAGCGTGGTGCTCAAGAAGATTTCGCCCGCTACAAGCGGCTTTAATGAAGCATTTGCAAGCCTGCTCAGAGGCTTTGAGGTATGTAGTGAAGAGTACACTATTGTTTGGCTATGAGGCACGCGCTAGGCGTGGTCCATATAGATAGTAGCCCCTGAGACTCTGGTTGCCCGTCCTAGGCGGCAAACGGGGACTCATAAACCAACGATTGTGCTGCAAATATGTGCAGGTACCTATGGGTCCGGCCACCGGCCAGTCCTTTGAAGTTGCCGAACTAACGAGGCGGATTGGATCGATTGATGCTGATATCACGCTGGTGAACGAGCGGCTGGACAAATCACAAGGTATGTGCTCTGCCCTCCTTTGTATAGGAAAATATGAAGGCAGCATGGTATTAATGCAGTATTTTTGGACTGCAGATGGTGCTGCTGCCGTGGAGGCCCTGAGGGTGGAACTTTCCCAGGCCAAGGAACAAGCTCGGGTTAGCAATGCGGCTACCCTAAAGGCGGCCGAGGAATTGAGAGCCGAACAGGCTGCTCATCACCAAAGTAAGGAAAAGATAGTGGAAATGGCTGTGGAGTTAAAAAATGCCGCTGACCAGTATGAGCTCCTTAAAAAGGAGCATAAGGATAGTTCGGCCGACCTAAACAAGGCACTTAATGCCACCAAGGAAATACGGACCGAGCTCAGGGGTACGTGGGAGGAGCTTCAACAGGCCGGTAAAATCGCGGCTGGGGGTTCCTACTTGCCACAGACGAAGTTTTTCGATCCGAAGTACGCTTCCCTAGATGGACATTGGAGTCCTGCGGATGCGTATGCGGATTTGGCGAAGAGTACAACTGACGCTGCCAAGTTCTTCGAGGATCAGGGTGATAAGGAAGTGGAGAAGCTTTTCTGGTCGCAATTCAATGCTCCCACTCGCCCGCTGCCATTAAGTGACAAGATGGCTGCTGTAGCGGAGCTTCACAGGCTGTCCGAGCTTGCAATGCGGTCTGTAATAGACCATCTTTGGCCGAAGGGGCCTAAGCCGGACAGTTATTTGGCTTGGTGCAACAATTCCTTGGGGCCATGCTCGGATCGACGCCATGAGGAGGTCGGCATGCATAGAAGGTGTGCGAGTGGCTCTTGCCCGCGTTAAAGCCTATTGGATGGAGATGGAGGCCACCATTATAGTGACCCAGGATCCGGCGGGGGGACAATATCCAGTCGAGCACTACTTGGCGCAGGTCACAGAAGGTGCCAGCCTAATAGAGGCGCAGTGCTCGAAGAATGTCTTATTCGAGTGATGAATCGAATCATTGTAAAAACAATGTTTATTTTGATTATGAGGCTATATTTATACTGTTTGCCTGAAAATATGATTGTGTCCCCTGTGCGACCGTTTATATATAAATATATATAAATATGTAATCCGAAAGTTAGCAGTCGTTGGCTTCAGCCCCCACGCATACAATGAGGGGGTGTTCGCGAAAAATATGCCTAATCACACTTGATCCAATGTCTTGGTCCGTTAAGGAGGTGATCGCATGTCTAACTAGGCAACCGGACTATATAGCTGTAACACTTTCGCTTAGCCATGGGAGTCTAACATTGGGGCTACTATCTAGCCCCTGGTACCTTCGCATGCATCCGAATACGGGTGTGTATGTACATCACTGGGAAATGGCCCTTCGTTAATGCGGAGGAATCGTAAAGATTCCGGTGAGTCTTCGAGTGGTTGATCAGTCTCTCGTTGTATCATGACAGTCAGTTTTCGGCTTTCTCTACTGAGGTGCTCGTCCGGAATAACCAGGGCACAATCGCGGTAGTTCTCCTTTGGCCACCTTAGCCGATAATAACGGAATGTAAGGCGGCAAACCCAGGAGCCAGGCAAACCCAACATTTGACCAAAGACATGATTCGGAGCTGATGCATATAAGGCCAAACTCGTGACGCCGAACACTCCCGAAGGTATTCGGACTTTATAACAGACGATGGGCTCAAGAATGCCCATTCGTTATAAACCCTGTGTTTCCAGGTACGTGCGTTAATCTGTCGTGGCGAGATGCCAATAACAGCAGTATCCTCTGTGGGTATGGAACCCATGGGATGGTTAAACAACAGAAGGCAATAGAAAAGGTTTACACAGGGGCTTAATCTAAAAAGGAACCTGTTGAACGGGGCCCTGCTGCACGTCTGCTCCTTTGTCTCCGTTGTGCCGTATCCTGGAAGGGTATCGCATGAACGTTGTCTGTTGAAAAAGAAAACTCGTAGGAGAGTACAACGTAAGTATGCGATGGATAGTAAAAGTGTAAGATGTTGGCCTCCCAATAAGGTTGAGCCAAGTGTGGGGTTGTATCAAATATTTATATCCCCTAGTGTCCGCTATGGGATTACATATACGGTGCCCTGGTTCAATTTTATTCGGGCTACCGGACTCGTCTAACCGTGTCCTTGGTCTTAATGACCAGTCATGTTTTCTGATATTTGAGGCCGCTTATAGTCCGGCCACTAGGGCCGTCGCGTGTTCCTTTACGCGTGAAGAGCGCTCTGTGATTCCTCTATTCAGACCGAACGGTCCCTCTTTACTGCCTTTAAATGGCTTTTTTTGCTGATCAGGTCGAGAGCCCCTGAATCCGGCATTAACCGTTGTGTTATCCGGGCTCTCTTCCTTGTTTTGGCGTTTGTTTTTATTACACCGTGGCTTCCCGTTGCCATCCCTTATTTCGGATGTACTGGGGTCGCTGGCGCCTTTACGGGCTAGCCAGCTATATTCACCCGTGTAAAAGCGGGTCATAAGGCTTGTTAGGGCTGCCATTGTCCTTGGCTTTTCTTGGCCGAGGTGTCTAGCGAGCCACTCGTCGCGGATGCTTTGTTTGAATGCCGCTAAGGCTTCGGCGTCCGGACAATCGACAATTTGATTCTTCTTAGTGAGGAATCTGTTCCAAAGCTTGCGGGCGGACTCTCCGGGCCTTTGGATTATGTGACTTAAATCGTCAGCATCTGGAGGCCAGACATAAGTCCCTTGAAAATTGGCCCTGAAAGCGTCTTCGAGTTCCTCCCAACTCCCAATTGAATTTTCGGGGAGGCTTTTCAACTAGTGACGAGCTGGTCCCTTTAGTTTGAGGGGAAGGTATTTGATGGCGTGGAGGTCATCCCCACAAGCTATATGTATATGCAGGATAAAGTCCTCGATCCAGACCCCTGGGTCTGTCGTTCCGCCGTATGCCTCTATGTTCACAGGTTTAAAGCCCTGTGGAAATTCATGGTCCAGTACTTCTTCAGTAAAGCACAGGGGGTGAGCAGCCCCTCTGTATCTGGACGTGTTGTGGCATGCCGTCGGCTGTTGTTGTGTCCGGTGTTTATTCCGAACTGGTATTTGATTAGTATAATCGTTTTGGTGACCATAGTCCCTCGCCGGGGTGTGTCCTTTAGATCCGTAGATGGACCTAGCTGCGCTAGCCTTCTCATCCAGGTGCTCACGTAGATCATGCACGGTGTCGGTGGCCGTTCTGTTGCGGTTGTGGAGTGGTACATTGGGCCTCCTGGTCGTGTTAGTCTTTGGTGGAACGGCCTCGTCGTCGAATTCTGGCAGTAGCTTGCGTTTTGGATAGCTTTTTGTATGGCGATCGTCGCCATATCTTTCTTCAGTGTCTAGCACTGTATTCCATCTGCGGTTGAGTGTTTCCTGTGCGGCTTTGAGCCATTGCTTCTGCTTCTTCAGACTTCTCACTGTGGCCATAAGCTTTCTATGGAGGTTATCTCGTTCCACGCGTTCTTCCGGAATGATGAATCCATCATCGTCCGGACTATCTTCTTGTCCTGGGCCGGTTTGATGAACTCGTCCCTCTGGATCATTGTCCTCGGGCGTCTGCTCCGAACTGTGTTCGGCGTGACCTGGTTCGTCCTGCTCCATCGCTGGTTCCGTATGGTCGTTGTTGCCTTCGGGGTTGACCGGAGTATCGATCCTTCTGGCGCTCTTGCTGCTATTTTTACTGTTGCTGGACTTGGAACAGCATCTGCGCCGTCGCTTTGGCTTTTGCCCATGGGTTTTATCTTCCGGATTGTCACCGTCGTCCTCCTTGGGCGTATCCACCATGTATATGTCGTGTGACGAGGCGTAAGTCCGGCACCCCATAGATTCTGAATCTTCTCCTGCATCGTCGTCCATACCGTCGATGCCTTCGGAGTCGAAGTCAAGCACGTCGGTTAAATCATCAACCGTGGCTATGAAGTGGGTGGTGGGTGGGTAACGAGTTTCTTCGTCGCCTGCTTCCCACTCGAGCCGGACATAGTTCAGGCCGGAATTTTCTGTCAAAGAGAGAGTTTTTAATGAATTCAGCATGTCGCCAAAGGGCGAGTGTTGGAAGATATCCGCAGCAATGAACTCCATTACCGGAGCCCAACCTGGCTCGACTGGCTCGGGAGTGCGCGGACAGGAACCAACATCCGGGGGTCCGAAGTCACAGGCCACCGCAGAGGTGAGACCCGTGCTCGGCTCCACCGCTGATGAGTGTGCGGACTGCGGGACGGGGTCCAGCCCTCCGTCTTTAGGTAGCGTAGCCCGCTCCGGATTAAGATCCGAGGCTACTGCGGGGGTGATACCCCGAGCTTTATCCGACTGCAGGTCTAAGCCGTGCTCATCGTGACTGTCCGGTGCTCCTGGCATGGGCCCGAATCCGGCGAAGATCAAGTCTCCGCGGATGTCCGCCGTGTAGTTCACGTTTCCGAACCTGATCTGGTGGCCAGGGGTGTAGCTGTCGATCTGCTCCAGGTGGCCAAGCGAATTGGCTCGTAGTGCGAAGCCGCCGAACACGAAGATCTGTCCGGGGAGAAAAGTCTCCCCCTGGACCGTCTTGTTGATGATTGAAGGCGCCATCAAGCCCTGCAGTGACGACATAGAGGAACTCTCAATGAAAGCACCAATGTCGGTGTCAAAACCGGCGGATCTCGGGTAGGGGGTCCCGATCTGTGCGTCTAGGCTGATGGTAACAGGAAGCGAGGGACACAATGTTTACCCAGGTTCGGGCCCTCTCAATGGAGGTAAAACCCTACTTCCTACTTGATTAATATTGAAGATATGTGTAGTACAAGAGTAGATCTACCACGAGATCATAGAGGCTAAACCCTAAGAGTTAACCTATGATGGTATGATTGCAATTGTGATCGGCCTTCTAAGGACCAACCTCTCCGGTTTATATAGACATCGGAGAGGGCTAGGGTTTACATGGAGTCGGTTACAAGGAAGGAAACACAATATCCGGATCGCCAAGCTTGCCTTCCACGCAAAGGAGAGTCCCATCCGGACACAGGCTGAAGTCTTGAGTCTTGTATCTTCACACTTCAATAGTCCGGACGATGTATACAGTCCGGCTGTCCGGATACCCCCTAATCCAGGACTCCCTCAATGAGCCCAAGAATAAATGGGCCCTGAGAAGGTCGAAAGATAACATGGGCTGGAAACGGCCCAATGGAATAACGGGCCGTTAATAGGTATAAAGTGATACACTGTTCATTACGGGACAGTTCCACCACGGGCCGTTAAGGGTATAAAGTGATACACTATTCATTATGGGCCAGTTTCACCACGGGCCATTAATGGGCCAAGAGTTACAAAGGGCCTCATATGGGCCGAAAGACGTCATGGGCCATACATGGGCCGAAAGTTAAAATGGGCTGGAATTATATTGGACGGCCCAGATGACGCTATTGGGCCTAATTCGGATAGGTCGTAACAGGCCCTGGGTTAGCGGGCTGTAAATGGGCTATAGGCGAACATGCCGTTAACAGGCTTTTCATGGGTCGGCCCGCCACCTTTTGAACAAGTCAAACGGGCCGGCCTTTTCACAGGAATGGGCCTCTATTGGGTCGTGCCACGTGTCAACGTATCATAGGCACCTTCTGTCCAATGAATGGATGACATCTATCCCAACGGTGAGCCGACACACGTTTCCTCCAGCCAATGATGATTTTACACGTGGAAAATCCCCATTGGTCGGGGCTGTTAACGGGTCATCGGATCCAAAACCGGACCTGATAGCTTAACGGCGCTCCATTACGGTGGATGCCACGTGTCGGTCACCCTTGACGAAAGCACTTCTGTGACGCGTGATTTATCATCATGGAAGTGGACACTTCCGTGATGATAATTTTGAAGGAAATATGCCCTAGAGGCAATAATAAAGTTATTATTTATTTCCTTATTTCATGATAAATGTTTATTATTCATGCTAGAATTGTATTAACCGGAAACATGATACATGTGTGAATACAAAGATAAACATAACGTCACTAGTATGCCTCTACTTGACTAGCTCGTTAATCAAAGATGGTTATGTTTCCTAACCATAGACATGTATTGTCATTTGATTAACGGGATCACATCATTAGGAGAATGATGTGATTGACATGACCCATTCCGTTAGCCTAGCACTTGATCGTTTAGTATGTTGCTATTACTTTCTTCATGACTTATACATGTTCCTGTAACTATGAGATTATGCAACTCCCGTTTACCGGAGGAACACTTTGGGTGCTATCAAACACCACAACGTAACTGGGTGATTATAAAGGAGTACTACAGGTGTCTCCAAAGGTACATGTTGGGTTGGCGTATTTCGAGATTAGGTTTTGTCACTCCGATTGTCGGAGAGATATCTCTGGGCCCTCTCGGTAATGCACATCACTATAAGCCTTGCAAGCAATGTGACTAATGAGTTAGTTGCGGGATGATGCATTACATAACGAGTAAAGAGACTTGCCGGTAACGAGATTGAACTAGGTATTGGGATACCGACAATCGAATCTCGGGCAAGTAACATACCGATGACAAAGGGAACAACGTATGTTGTTATGCCGTTTGACCGATAAAGATCTTTGTAGAATATGTGGGAGCCAATATGAGCATCCAGGTTCCGCTATTGGTTATTGATCGAGAATAGTTCTAGGTCATGTCTACATTGTTCTCGAACCCGTAGGGTCCGCACGCTTAAGGTTTCGATGACAGTTATATTATGAGTTTATGAGTTTTGATGTACCGAAGGAGTTCGGAGTCCCGGATGAGATCGGGGACATGACGAGGAGTCTCGAAATGGTCGAGACGTAAAGATCGATATATTGGACGACTATATTCGGAGTTCGGAAAGGTTCCGAGTGATTCGGGTATTTTTCGGAGTACCGGAGAGTTACGAGAATTCGCCAGGGAGTATATGGGCCTTATTGGGCCATACGGGAATAGAGGAGAGAGGCCGAAAGGAAGGAGGCGCGCAGCCCCCCTCTGGTCCGAATTGGACAAGGGGTGCGGCCCCCTTTTCCTTCCTCCTCTCCCCCTCTTTCCCCCTTCTCCTACTCCAACAAGGAAGGAGGGAGTCCTACTCCCGGTGGGAGTAGGACTCCCCTTGGCGCGCCCCTACTAGGCCGGCCGCCCCCTCCCCCCTTGCTCCTTTATATACGGGGGCAGGGGGGCACCTCTAGGCACAACAACACAAGTTGATCTACGGATCTTTCCTTAGCCGTGTGCGGTGCCCCCCTCCACCATATTCCACCTCGGTCATATCGTCGCGGAGTTTAGGCGAAGCCCTGCGCCGGTAGAACATCATCATCATCACCATGCCGTCGTGCTGACGGAACTCATCTCCGGAGCTTTGCTGGATCGGAGCCCGGAGATCGTCATCGAGCTGAACGTGTGCTGAACTCGGAGGTGCCGTACGTTCGGTGCTTGGATCGGTCGGATCGTGAAGACGTACGACTACATCAACCGCATTATGCTAACTCTTCCGCTTACGGTCTACGAGGGTACGTGGACAACACTCTCCCCTCTCGTTGCTATACCATCACCATGATCTTGCGTGTGCATAGGAATTTTTTTGAAATTACTACGTTCCCCAACAGTGGCATCCGAGCCTAGGTTTTATGCGTTGATGTTATATGCACGAGTAGAACACAAATGAGTTGTGGGCGATACAAGTCATACTGCTTACCAGCATGTCATACTTTGGTTCGGCGGTATTGTTGGATGAAGCGGCCCGGACCGACATTACGCGTACGCTTACGCGAGACTGGTTCTACCGACGTGCTTTGCACACAGGTGGCTGGCGGGTGTCAGTTTCTCCAACTTTAGTTGAACCGAGTGTGGCTACGCCCGGTCCTTGTGAAGGTTAAAACAGCACTAACTTGACGAACTATCGTTGTGGTTTTGATGCGTAGGTAAGAACGGTTCTTGCTTAGCCCGTAGCAGCCACGTAAAACTTGCAACAACAAAGTAGAGGACGTCTAACTTGTTTTTGCAGGGCATGTTGTGATGTGATATGGTCAAGACGTGATGAGATATAAGTTGTTGTATGAGATGATCATGTTTTGTTGAAGTTATCGGCAACTGGCAGAAGCCCTATGGTTGTCTATTTGTTGCATAAGATGCAAGTGCCAAATAATTGCTTTACTTTATCGCTATGCGATAGCAATAGTTGCAAGAGCAATAGTTGGCGAGACGACCATGTGACGACACATTGATATAGATCAAGATGATGAAGATCATGGTGTCGTGCCGGTGACGATAGAGATCATGACAGTACTTTGGAGATGGAGATCAAAGGCGCAAGATGATCATGGCCATATCATGTCACATATTTTGATTGCATATGATGTTTATCTGTTATACATCTTATTCTGTTTTGTTTGACGGTAGCATTTTAAGATGATCTCTCACCAATTATCAAGAAGTGTTCTCCCTGAGTATGCACCGTTGCGAAAGTTCTTCGTGCTGAGACACCACGTGATGATCGGGTGTGATAGGCTCTACGTTCAAATACAACAGGTGCAAAACAGTTGCACACGCGGAATACTCAGGTTATACTTGACGAGCCTAGCATATACAGATATGGCCTCGGAACACGGAGAACGAAAGGTCGAGCATGAATCATATAGTAGATATGATCAACATAGTGATGTTCACCATTGAAAACTAGTCCATCTCACGTGATGATCGGACATGGTTTAGTTGATTTGGATCACGTGATCACTTAGATGACTAGAGAGATGTCTGTCTAAGTGGGAGTTCTTAAGTAATATGATTAATTGAACTTAAATTTATCATGAACTTAGTCCTAGTAGTATTTTGCAAATTATGTTATAGATCAATAGCTCGCGTTGTTGCTTTCATATGTTTGTTTTGATATGTTCCTAGAGAAAATTGTGTTGAAAGATGTTAGTAGCAATGATGCGGATTGGATCCGTGATCTGAGGTTTATCCTCATTGCTGCACAGAAGAATTATGTCCTTAATGCACCGCTAGGTGACAGACCTATTGCAGGAGCAGATGCAGACGTTATGAACGTTTGGCTAGCTCAATATGATGACTACTTGATAGTTTAGTGCACCATGCTTAACGGCTTAGAATCGGTACTTCAAATACGTTTTGAACGTCATGGACCATATCAGATGATCCAGGAATTGAAGTTAATATTTCAAGCAAATACCCGAATTGAGAGATATGAAGTCTCCAACAAGTTCTATAGCTAAAAGATGGAGGAGAATCGCTCAACTAGTGAGCATGTGCTCAGATTGTCTGGGTACTACAATCGCTTGAATCAAGTGGGAGTTAATCTTCCAGATAAAATAGTGATTGACAGAATTCTCTAGTCACCATCACCAAGTTAGTAGAACTTCGTGATGAACTATAATATGCAAGGGATGACGAAAGTGATTCCCAAGCTCTTCATGATGTTGAAATCGATGAAGGTAGAAATCAAGAAATAGCATCAAGTGTTAATGATTGACAAGACCACTAGTTTCAAGAAAAGGGCAATGGGAAAGAAAGGGAAACTTCAAGTAGAATGGCAAACAAGTTGTCACTCCCGTGAAGAAGATCAAAGCTAGACCAAAGCCTGAAACTGAGTGCTTACACTGCAAAGGAAATGGTCACTGGAAGCGGAAATACCCTGAATATTTGGTGGATAAGAAGGAAGGCAAAGTGAACAAGAGTATATTTAATATACATGTTATTGATGTGTGCCTTACTAGTGTTTATAGTAGTCCCTGAGTATTTGATACTTGTTCGGTTGCTAAGATTGGTAACTCGAAACAGGAGTTACAGAATAAACAGAGACTAGTTGAAGGGGAAGTGACGATGAGTGTTGGAAGTAGTTCCAAGATCGATATGATCATCATCGCACACTCCCTATACTTTCGAGATTAGTGTTAAACCTAAATAAATGTTATTTGGTGTTTGCGTTGAGCATGAATATGATTTGATCATGTTTATTGCGATACGGTTATTCATTTGAAGTTAAAGAATAATTGTTATTCTGTTTACATGAATAAGACCTTCGATGGTTATACACCCAATGAAAATAGTTTGTTGGATCTCGATCGTAGTGATACACATATTCATAATATTGATGCCAAAAGATGCAAAGTTAATAATGATAGTGTAACTTATTTGTGGCACTGCCGTTTGGGTCATATCAATGTAAAGTGCATGAAGAAACTCCATAAAGATGGATTTTTGGAATCACTTGGTTATGAATCATTTGATGCTTGCGAACCGTGCCTTTTGGGCAAGATGACTAAAACTCCGTTCTCCGGAACAATGGAACAAGCTACTGACTTATTGGAAATAAAACATACCGATGTATGCGATCCAATGAGTGTTGATGCTCGTGGAAAATATCGTTATTTTCTGACCTTCACAAGATGATTTGAGTAGATATGGGTATATCTACTTGATGAAACATAAGTCTGAAATAGTTGAAAGGTTCAAAGAATTTCAGAGTGAAGTGGAAAATTCATCGTAACAAGAAAATAAAATTTCTGTGATCTGATCGCGGAGACAAATATTTGAGTTACGAGTTTGGTCTTCAATTAAAACATTGTGGAATAGTTTCACAAACTCACGCCACCTGGAACACCACAATGTAATGGTGTGTCCGAACGTCGTAATCGTACTTTACTAGATATGGTGCGATCTATGATATCTCTTATCAGTTTACCACTATCGTTTTGGGGTTATGCATTAGAGACAACTGCATTCACGTTAAAAGGGCACCATCTAAATCCATTGAGACGACAGCACATGAACTGTGGTTTAGCAAGAAACCCAAGTTGTTGTTTATTAAAGTTTGGGGCTGCGATGCTTGTGTGAAAAAGTTTCATCCTGATAAGCTCAAACCCAAATTGGAGAAGTGCATCTTCATAGAATACCCAAATGAAACTGTTGGGTACACCTTCTATCACAGACCCGAAGGCAAGATTTTCGTTGCTAAATTCGGATCCTTTCTAGAGAAGGAGTTTCTCTTGAAAGAAGTGAGTGGGAGGAAAGTAGAACTTGAGAAGGTAACTGTATCTTCTCCCGAATTGGAAAATAGTTCATCACTGAAATCAGTTCCAGTGATTCCTACACCAATTAGTGAGGAAGCTAATGATGATGATCATGAAACTTCAGATCAAGTTACTACAGAACCTCGTAGGTCTTCCAGAGTACGGTCCGCACCAAAGTGGTACGGTAATCCTATTCTGGAAGTCATGTTACTAGACCATGATGAACCTACGAACTACGAGGAAGGGATGACGAGCCCAGATTCCGCGAAATGGCTTGAGGCCATGAAATCTGAGATGGGATCCATGTATGAGAACAAAGTGTGGATTTTGGTGGAGTTGCCCGTTGATTGGCAAGCCATATTGTATAAATGGATCTTCAAGAGGAAGACAGATGCTGATAGTAGTGTTACTATCTACAAAGCTCGACTTGTCGCAAAAGGGTATTAGACAAGTTCAAGGTGTTGACTACAATGAGATTTTCTCAACCCTAGCGATGCTTAAGTCTGTCCGAATCATGTTAGCAATTGCCACATTTTATGAAATCTGGCAAATGGATGTCAAAACTGCATTCCTTAATGGTTTTCTTAACGAAGAGTTGTAAATGATGCAACCAGAAGGTTTTGTCAATCCTAAAGGTACTAACAAAATATGCAAGCTCCAGCGATCCATCTATGGACTGGTGCAAGCATCTTAGAGTTGGAATATACGCTTTGATAAGTTGATCAAAGCATATAGTATTATACAGACTTGCGGTGAAGCCTGTATTTACAAGAAAGTGAGTGGGAGCTCTGTAGCATTTCTGATACTATATGTAGATGACATATTGTTGATCAGAAATGATATAGAATTTCTGGATAGCATAAAGGGATACTTGAATAAAAGTTTTTCAATGAAAGACCTCGGCAAAGCTACTTACATATTTAGCATCAATATCTATTGAGATAGATCAAGACGCTTGATAAGATTTTCAATGAGTACATACCTTGACAAGATTTTGAAGTAGTTCAAAATGGAACAGTCAAAGAAAGAGTTCTTGCCTGTGTTGCAAAGGTATGAAATTGAGTAAGACTCAAATTCCGACCACGGCAGAAAATAGAAAAGAGAATGAAAGTCATTCCCTATGCCTCAGTCATAGGTTCTATAAAGTATGCTATGCTATGTACCAGACCTATTGTATACCTTGCTCTGAATTTGGCAAGGGAGTACAATAGTGATCTAGGAGTAGATCCCTGGACATTGGTCAAGAATATCCTTAGTAAGGACTAAGGAAATATTTCTCGATTACGGAGGTGATAAAAGAGCCCATCGTAAAGAGTTACATCGGTGCAAGGTTTTACACCGATCCAGATGACTCTAAGTCTCAATCTGGATACATATTGAAAGTGGGAGCAATTATCTAGAGTAGCTCCGTGCAGAGCATTGGAGACATAGAATATTTGCAAAATACATACGGCTCTGAATATGACAGACCCGTTGACTAAGCTTCTCTCACGAGCAAAACATGATCACACCTTAGTACTCTTTGGGTGTTAATCACATAGCGATGTGAACTAGATTATTTACTCTAGTAAACCCTTTGGGTGTTGGTCACATGACGATGTGAACTATGGGTGCTAATCATATACAAATAAGAATATTGATGTTAAATCACATGGCGATGTGAACTAGATTATTGACTCTAGTGCAAGTGGGAGACTGAAGGAAATATGCCCTAGAGGCAATAATAAAGTTATTATTTATTTCCTTATTTCATGATAAATGTTTATTATTCATGCTAGAATTGTATTAACCGAAAACATGATACATGTGTGAATACATAGACAAACATAACGTCACTAGTATGCCTCTACTTGACTAGCTCGTTAATCAAAGATGGTTATGTTTCCTAACCATAGACATGTGTTGTCATTTGATTAACGGGATCACATCATTAAGAGAATGATGTGATTGACATGACCCATTCCGTTAGCCTAGCACTTGATCGTTTAGTATGTTGCTATTACTTTCTTCATGACTTATACATGTTCCTGTAACTATGAGATTATGCAACTCCCGTTTACCGAAGGAACACTTTGGGTGCTACCAAACGTCACAACGTAACTGGGTGATTATAAAGGAGTACTACAGGTGTCTCCAAAGGTACATGTTGGGTTGGCATATTTCGAGATTAGGTTTTGTCACTCCGATTGTCGGAGAGGTATCTCTGGGCCCTCTCGGTAATGCACATCACTATAAGCCTTGCAAGCAATGTGACTAATGAGTTAGTTGCGGGATGATGCATTACATAACGAGTAAAGAGACTTGTCGGTAACGAGATTGAACTAGGTATTGGGATACCGACGATCGAATCTTGGGCAAGTAACATACCGATGACAAAGGGAACAACGTATGTTGTTATGCGGTTTGACCGATAAAGATCTTCGTAGAATATGTGGGAGCCAATATGAGCATCCAGGTTACGCTATTGGTTATTGACCGAGAATAGTTCTAGGTCATGTTTACATTGTTCTCGAACCCGTAGGGTCCGCACGCTTAAGGTTTCGATGACAGTTATATTATGAGTTTATGAGTTTTGATGTACCGAAGGAGTTAGGAGTCCCGGATGAGATCGGGGACATGACGAGGAGTCTCAAAATGGTCGAGACGTAAAGATCGATATATTGGACGACTATATTCGGAGTTCGGAAAGGTTCCGAGTGATTCGGGTATTTTTCGGAGTACCGGAGAGTTACGAGAATTCGCCGGGGAGTATATGGGCCTTATTGGGCCATACGGGAATAGAGGAGAGAGGCCGAAAGGAAGGAGGCGTGCAGCCCCCCTCTGGTCCGAATTGGACAAGGGGTGCGGCCCCCTTTTCCTTCCTCCTCTCCCCCTCTTTCCCCCTTCTCCTACTCCATCAAGGAAGGAGGGAGTCCTACTCCCGGTGGGAGTAAGGACTCCCCTTGGCGCGCCCCTACTAGGCCGGCCGCCCCCTCCCCCCTTGCTCCTTTATATACGGGGGCAGGGGGGCACCTCTAGGCACAACAACACAAGTTGATCTACGGATCGTTCCTTAGCCGTGTGCGGTGCCCCCCTCCACCATATTCCACCTCGGTCATATTGTCGCGGAGTTTAGGTGAAGCCCTGCGCCGGTAGAACATCATCATCATCACCACGCCGTCGTGCCGACGGAACTCATCTCCGGAGCTTTGCTGGATCGGAGCACGGAGATCGTCATCGAGCTGAACGTGTGCTGAACTCGGAGGTGCCGTACGTTCGGTGCTTGGATCGGTCGGATCATGAAGACGTACGACTACATCAACCGCGTTGTGCTAACGCTTCCGCTTACGGTCTATGAGGGTACGTGGACAACACTCTCCCCTCTCGTTGCTATACCATCACCATGATCTTGCATGTGCGTAGGAATTTTTTTGAAATTACTATGTTCCCCAACAAATTTTGGTAATGTCATGGAACACTTCTACGACAACACAGATATGACTATCTTGATTCTGTCATAAAATCGTCATGGATCTACATGCATGATAGAAAATGTGACCTACTGTGACAAACACGTATCATCACGGAACTGTATTTTTTTATAGTGTGTCTATGCTGAGAAGAAGAAGGATCACAACTCCATGGCCAATATGTACAAGGAGATACCTGACAAAGCCTTGGAGACACACAAGCTAGGCTCAGTGTATTACTTGATGTCTGGATTGGCCACAATGAACACCATTCTGAGGCACACCTTATTGCCCAAATTTGCTTCAGCTCTTTGATTTGTCACAGAAATTCAAGGTCATGAGTTTGATTGTTGAGACCATCAAGAGAACAGCTACTGACCAGAAGAGGTCATGTGGGTATGCTCCACACATACAAATGTTGATTAACTCCAAGATGCCCAAAGGAGTATATTTGTTGGACAAAGAGCATCTTCCCTTGAGGCCTGATTTTGAGGACAACACTGTTGTCATGAATGCTGAAGATCCCACATCTGTGGAAGCTCAAGAGAAGAGGCAGACAGCTAAAGCTGAGAAGGCAGTATAGATGCCAAGTGCTGAAGAAGCTTCACAGGTTTTCCATTCAAAAGCAAATCCTAAATAATGCATAAATTAAGGGGGAGCTCTTGCTTATCACATACTTCTCAAAGCGACGATGTTTTTCATTCTTATTATCATTTGTCGAAGCTTTGATCTATATGTTGTCATCAATTACCAAAAAGGGGGAGATTGAAAGTGCAACTAATCCCTGGGTGGTTTTGGTAATTCTTAACAACATATAGCTCACTGAACTAATGCTCTTTCAAGATGATCATTTCAGAAAGTTCAATGATTGGCATGGCATGGACTAGAGATGTGGACCCCTCAAAATGCTAAGGACACATATTGGCAAGACTCTACATTTTCTTTTTAGTGATCCAAGATCACATTGAGTCCATAGGAAAGCCAATACTATTAAAAGGGGATTAGTTGTTGCTTAATGGCTTGCTTGCTCAAAATGCTTAGTGATATGCTCCAAAAACCCTCAGCCACTCTCTCATTTCCACATATGTCCTAAACCTAAAAGTCAAACTCGGCCCCACTGATTTGATCTATCCGGCGCCACCGTGTTCATTTGACATAGCCACTGCCACAAACCCTAATCACTTCGGTTTCACCCACAGGGATATCGGTCTCACCGAGATGGCATTGCAAAATCTCTGTTTCCCTTCATAATGTTTCGGTCCCTCCAAAATGAGCGATCGGTCCCACCGAGTTCGCAATGCAAACTCCATGTTTCCTTTTCGTAAAGGTTCGGTCCCACCGAGATAAGTGAATAGGTCCCACCGAGTTTGCCCGACCAACTCTCTATGTGCCTATTACTGAAATTGGTCCCACCGAGTTCATGTGATCGGTCTCACTGAGATTAAGTTATGCCCTAACGCTAGCGCATCGGTTCCACCGAGTTGATCATATTGGTCCCACCGAAAAGCCTAACATTCATATTTTGACCTGAATCGGTCTGACCGAGTTTCACCATTCAGTCTCACCGAGTTTGGGAATATGTGTGTAACTGTTAGATTTTGTGTGGAGGCTATATATACCCCTCCACCCATTCTTCATTCATGGAGAGAGATATCAGAATGTGCCTACACTTCCACCATTCATTTTCTAAGAGAGGACCACCTAGTCATGTGTTGAGACCAAGACATTCCATTCCAACCACAAGAATCTTGATCTCTAGCCTTCCCCAAGTTGCTTTCCACTCAAATCATCTTTCCACCATAGCCAAATCTGTGTGAGAGAGTTGAGTGTTGCGGAGACTATCATTTGAAGCACAAGAGCAAGGAGTTCATCATCAACACACCATCTATTACCTTTTGGAGAGTGGTGTCTCCGAGATTGGTTAGGTGTCACTTGGGAGCCTCCGTCAAGATTGTGGAGTTGAACCAAGGAGTTTGTAAGGGCAAGGAGATCGCCTACTTCGTGAAGATCTACCAAAGTGAGGCAAGTCCTTCGTGGGTGATGGCCATGGTAGGATAGACAAGGTTGCTTTTTCATGGACCCTTCATCGGTGGAGCCCTCCATGGACTCGCGCAGGCGTTACCCTTCATGGGTTGACATCTCCATCAACGTGGATGTACGATAGCACCACCTATCGGAACCACGCCAAAAATCTCCATGTCAACATTGCGTTTGCTCCCTCCAAACTAGTCCCATTTACTTTCTTGCAAGTTGCATGCTTTAATTTCCGCTACTCATATACTCTTTGCATGCTTGCTTGAATTGTATTGTGATTGCTTGACTAGTGCTAAGTTGCTAAAACCTGCCAAGAATTAAAATTGGGAAAAGGTTAGGTTTTTATTTGGTCAAGTAGTCTAATGACCCCCTCTCGACATACTTTCGATCCTACACCTCTGGATGGGTGTCATATAGAGGTAATCTTCCTTCCAAATGGCTGCCACATGCCAAATGGCAGCCGCTTAATCATCTGGGGGCTCGACACCGCACTGATAGATGACTTGTGTTGCGGTGTGGTGGAGTGGTGGAGCGGTGGAGTCTTGGCGGGGAGGTTTGCCTTTAGCAGCCCCGGCAAGCCTGCCGGGGAAACATTGGATTCGTCCTTGGGGTGGCCTCAACTTGACCAGGCTCTCCTTCCCGGTAAGGGAGGCTTTCCCTTAATGATATCTTGCTATTTTGGCTTGTCTTGGTCTTCTTGATCCGCCCTTTGATCCCTCAAAGAGCTTTTTATCTGGCTTGGTTTTGACTTGTATGCTTGGTGAAGTTTGCTTCCTTGCCATCGGGCCTATGTATAGTTTGGGCAACATACATGAAGGTTTGTTGCACCGACAGAAGCCCCCGGGCCTGGTCCAAACGTGCTACCAAGCCTCATTGGGGTAGGCCCCATCAGGTACATAGGCAGGGCACTTGTGACAATATTCTCCTCTTTCTTGGTATTTTCCTTGCTTCTTCATTAACCTGTGCTTGAGTCACTTTCTGGTTTCCCCCTACGTTGTGCAAGACGACATGGGGGAATTTACGCCATGATCCGTGGGCTGCCAACGTCCCACGTTCACGGGGTGGTAACTGCCATTCCACTCGTTCTTCCACTCCTGCCGTTTTCACCATGTATGCTGCATGCATTGTGCAGGGTTGGTGGCGGACGCGGAAGGCGCGGGAATGAGTGCCCTAGCAGAAAACTAGGTGCTGCGGATAGGTGCAGGAGGGTGGTCTTGATTTCGTGCACCGTTGGTGACGCAGAGGGGCCAGATTGGCGGAGCAGGGCAGTTGCCACCTGGGTGAGGAGCTAGCTCCTGGCCATGTTCACCTATAAAAGGGGACGTAGGCGAGGTTCTTGCTCACACACTTCACGCACTTCTCCTCCTTCTTCCTTCCGGCATCTTTTCTCCATCATGGCAAGGGGGAGAGGGCGTAGTGGTATTCTAGTGGTGGCGACGAGGGTTTCTGCTCGACAGCGCCTCCCTTCTCTTGTTGGGGACGTAGGGGCGGAGCCCGTTGTGAGAGTAGGTGGTAGAGGACATGGACGCGGCCGTCGTGGTGCTCGGGGTTGAGGAGGACGGGGAGGTGCTTTGATCGCCCCTCCTCTAGTTGCTCCGGCCCAAACAAAGGCCACATCGGGGACCAACCAATGAATTCAGCGTTAAGCTTCACGGGCCTCTACGCTGTTGTCTTCGGCTTCCAACTCCATTCGCAAGGGTGATGGAGGTTGAGCAGCCGCCAGGGTTGAGGCTGCACATGAGGGGCTGCTGTAATGGTAGCATGCGAGAGAATGTAGAGTTCCCTGCACCTCATGTCATGCTTCTCTGGCGCAGCTGGAAAAGCTTCGCTCATGCCGACAGTTTGGAGGCAGGGTATGTCCTTCAGTTCGAGTTAATGGACACCACCCTGCTCTCCATCAAGGTCTTCGGGCGTTCGCGTGCTCGCTTAGGGTGCTGAACGGAGAGCTCGACCGATGATGAAAGCTCCTCCTCAAGCAATAGCAACGAGGAGGACAATGACGGTGATGAGGACGACGCCGATGGGGACGACTCCGGCTCTGACTCCGGCTGAACACCAGCCGCACCGTCACCGTCAGCTGGTGGCACCACCATCTGGACCTGCATCTCCCCCCGGCAAGGCGATTTGCCAGGGTGTTGGGTGTGGAAGGGGTCTCCGCCTCCTCCAACAGTCTTCCAGCTGGACCCCGGCAGGCTTCCCCGTGGACTCCGACTTCGTCTTCCTTGCCGGTGTCCATGCTGTCGTGCCTTGCAAGCCCTGGTGGCGGTGACCAGGGCATCGCCTAGATGCTCTCCCTGTCCCTCACCTTTGCCCGCGCACTCCCGATCTTGTCAGACTGCGTCCCGTGGGCCCTGACGGGGTCAGGATGGGCTTCTTCCCACGTGCTCCTTTTGCCCTCTTTGCCTCCCACTGTAGTTCCTAGGAGGAGAAGGACAAGAAAGGGATTACGGGGCACTTATCTTTTTTCAATCTAGAACATGTAGGCATTTGGCAAATTTTAGTCTCAGATATGTAATTTCTTCTATCCATGTTTGTACTCTGTAAGGTTTGTAATTGTTTATCTGCATATTAATGAAAAAAGACATGTTTGCCGGGTACTTGTGCATGTACTACATCCATGCAGAGGAGGGACGCCTCTATACTTTCAAGTAAACAAGTTTTCCCGGCAAGCTATCTTGTCGGCGCCTTCCGTCGTTGTCGCGAGGCTTGGCCTACCGGGCTCAAAACTATGGAAGGGAACCAGCCCCTCGTCAAACCTTCTCTATCAAATGCCACTAGAACCATCTTGACCGAAATGTTCGGATCAAGGGATGGGAGGACAAATGTTTTGAAGATGACAAGGTTTTTCTATGTAGGAGTTTTCTTCTTATAGAGACATGTTCATGGATAGAAAGAAACTTACTGTTTGGCCTATCGGGGATCGATATGTAGGCTTATTTCCGTCTCTTCTTTTCGGGATCGAGCCCGCGACAAGAGCCCTGTAGTTAGTGTAGAGGAAAACATAGCAACATATGATCTCATCTAAATGATCATGGCAAATTTATGCTAAGCTAATCATGCATGCAAGTTTTTAGGGCCCTAGCGCTTCCTTTTATTATCTATGCTTAGGGTCTGCTCTTGGCTTTGTACAAAGGGTTACATGCGCATCGGCAAGGCTTGTAAAAAAGGGTGACTGCCAGGGCTGGGCCCAGTAGTGGCGCCTTATGGGTAGAACTTGCGAAGATGCTCAATATTCCATGAGTTTTGCATTTCGATGCCATCTTATGTCTCCAGACGGACTGCGCCAGGTATGGTGACTCGTACTACCCGGTAAGGGCCTTCCCATTTTGGCGTCAACTTGTTGGTACCCTTGGTGGACTGAACACGCCTACGGACAAGGTCGCTTTCCTCAAGGCTCTGGGCATGAACCGTGCGACTGTGATAGCGGCGCAGGGCTTGCTGGTAGCGTGCAACACGCACAACAGCCCAAAGATGGTTCTCCTGAAGGAGCACGACATCGTCATGACGGTGTTGCTCTTGCTCTACTTCATCGTAGGCAAATACTTGAGGTGACCCGTATATGAGTTCCGTGAGGAGCACTGCTTCTACCCCATAGACTAGGGAGAAGGGACTCTGGCCGGTAGCTCGATTTGGTGTCGTACGGAGGGACCAAAGAACCACCGACAGCTCGTCGATCCAGCATCTGCCGCACTGTTGCAGCTTATCAAAAGTCCTTGTCTTGAGCCCACACAACACTTCAACGTTCGTCCTCTCAGCCTGTCCATTGCTCATGGGATGAGCAACAGAGGTGAATGAAACCTTGCTGATAACCCATAAGTGTAGGGGATCGCAACAACTTTTGAGGGTAAAGTATTCAACCCAAATTTATTGATTCGACACAAGGGAAGCCAAAGAATATTCTTGAGTATTAGCAGTTGAGTTGTCAATTCAACCACACCTGGATAACTTAGTATCTGCAGCAAAATATTTAGTAGCAAAGTAGTATGATAATAAAGGTAACAGTGGCAAAAGTAATATTTTTGGGTTTTGTAGTAGTTGTAACAGTAGCAACGGAAAAGTAAATAAGGGAAGAACAATATGTGAAAAGCTCGTAGGCAATGGATCGGTGATGGATAATTATGCCGGATGCGATTCCTCATGTAATAGTTATAACATAGGGTGACACAGAACTAGCTCCAATTCATCAATGTAATGTAGGCATGTATTCCGTAAATAGTCACACGTGTTTATGGAAAAGAACTTGCATGACATCTTTTGTCCTACCCTCCCGTGGCAGCGGGGTCCTAGTGGAAACTAAGGGATATTAAGGCCTCCTTTTAATAGAGAACCGTAACAGAGCATTAGCACATAGTGAATACATGAACTCCTCAAACTATGGTCATCACCGAGAAGTTTCCCGATTATTGTCACTTTGGGGTTGTCGGATCATAACACATAATAGGTGACTATAGACTTGCAAGATAGGATCAAGAACACACATATATTCATGAAAACATAATAGGTTCAGATCTAAAATCATGGCACTCGGGCCCTAGTGACAAGCATTAAGCATAGCAAAGTCATAGCAACATCAATCTCAGAACATAGTGAATACTAGGGATCAAACCTAACAAAACTAACTTGATTACATGGTAAATCTCATCCAACCCATCACCGTGCAACAAGCCTACGATGGAATTACTCACGCACGGCGGTGAGCATCATGAAATTGGTGATGAAGGATGGTTGATGATGACGACGGCGATGAACCCCCCTCTCCGGAGCCCCGAACGGACTCCAGATCAGCCCTCCCAGGAGAGATTACGGCTTGGCGGCGGCTCCGTATTGTAAAACGCGATGAAACTTTCTTCCTGATTTTTTTCTCCCCGAACATGAATATATGGAGTTGGAGTTGAGGTCGGTGGAGGTCTAGGGGGCCCACGAGACAGGGGGGCGTGCCCAGGGGGAGGGGGCGCGCCCCCCACCCTCGTGGACAGGGTGTGGGCCCTCTGGTCTTGATTCTTTCGCCAGTATTTTTTATATTTTCCAAAAAGTGCCTCCATGGATTTTCAGGACATTCCGAGAACTTTTCTTTTCTACACATAAAACAACATCATGGCAGTTCTGCTGAAAACAACGTTAGTCCGGGTTAGTTTCATTCAAATCATGCAAGTTAGAGTCCAAAACAAGGGCAAAAGTGTTTGGAAAAGTAGATGCGTTGGAGACGTATCAACTCCCCCAAGCTTAAACCTTTGCTTGTCCTCAAGCAATTCAGTTGATAAACTGAAAGTGATAAAGAAAAACTTTTACAAACTCTGTTTGCTCTTGTTGTTGTAAACATGCAAAGCCAGCATTCAGGTTTCAGCAAATATTATGAACTAACTATATACCCACAATAACACCTAGGTCTCACTATTACTCATACCAATAGCATAGTCAGCTAGCGAGCCATTGAACATATAACTCTAGCTACGCAACCCGCCTAACGAGAGCCATCGCGGTTTCAAACCGACCTCCTCCGCACGATCTGCCTCGCTGTCCAGCCCCAGTGTACTTTCGATCGCGGTGGTAAAAATCGGGTCGTCCGTTTTTATTGTATGCTGCATTCTCAGTCTAGAGTAAATGACGGCTGGGCCAGGCTTGCGCGCGGGCCCGTCTCGCAGTGGCGCCATGTTTGTGTGCCTATGTCCGTGTGGAAAGAAGCTCAGCGCCGATAGTGGGTTGGCAGACGATCGTGGAGGCGATCATGGGTTGGATGGGCTTTTTTTTTACCGTTTTCTCTTGCGCCCAGTTGCGGCCCCTCTGCTTCAGGCGCGTCGGGTCCATGTGTCGGCCTCGTGGGTGCGTGCTTCTTCCGGTGCTGCTTGCTGGCATGGGCAACCCGCTTTGGCTCGCTGGGTAAAGAGGGGCTTCACCCTTTTCGTGTAGCTACGCGGGATCGTTTGCTTCGTGCAGCTGCTGGTGGTCCCTGCTCGCTTTTGGTCCCATCTGTCGGTTGCCTCGTGTTTCTCTTGCGGTAACTGCTCCTGGGAAGTGGTCCCTGCTCGCTTTTGGTCCCATCTGCTGGAGTTACAGCGCCTGCTATTACTGCTCCTGACCGGGTCGTCCTTTCCTCGTCTGCTCTTCTCTGGCTCTTGCCTCTGCTCCCGGTTCACTTCTCCCCTGCCTGCGCCATCCTTCTCTTCATCGTCCGATGCCCATCGGCAGGTGACAAGGACGGGAATCAGCGCCGTCGTGGTGCAGTGGAGCTGCTGGGAAGAAGGAGGAGGGCGGCTGCACCCCGTGGGGTGCTGGTGGAGGGCGCACGCAGTCCATGGGGTGCGCGCACGGCAAGTGCTGCCTGCCGCGGGGCGACGGCGGAGGGGGGCGGGAAGGCGGTGGCGTGCCTGGCGGCCGCGGCGGCTCCACCCTCGGCCGCGCCGTGGTGCCGGGCGCGGGCCTGGCGCTGTAGTACGCCACGCTGACGGTGGACGGCCACTACCCGGGCTCCCCAGGCCGGGCGTCACAGGATGCGTACCTCGTGGCCACGCGCTTCGCGGGCGTCCCCGATCTCCACCTCTTCGCGGTCTTCGACGGCCACGGCGCCTGCGGAGCCGCCAGCTCCGGGTTCGCGTGGGACGGGCTCCCCCGCCTCCTCCTCCTCTTCGCGGCCGAGGATGCCGCCTCCGGAGGGAGCCTCCTCGCGTCGGACCCCGCGGCGGTGTTCCGGGTGGCTATGGTCGGGGTCAACGAGGAGATGCACGCGGCGGCGGCCGTGGACGACTCCATGAGCGGGGCCACCGCCGTCGCGGCGCTCATGGCCGGCGGCGCGCTTCATGTGGCCAACGTCGGGGACTCGCGCGCCATGGCCGGGGTCTGGCGCGACGGCCGCGTCGCCGCCTACGAGCTGTCGTGGGACCAGGCACCGTTCCGCGCCGACGAGCGTGCGCGCGTCATGTCCGTCGAGCAGGTGGAGGGCGTCCACGACCCCGGCCGAGGGCTAGCTCGCCTACGAGGGGTACCCCGCCTCGCGTCTGGGCCCTGCCCGCGATGGGCTCTACCCGGGCACGACCTTCACGCACATTCTCGGCGACCTCCCCGCCGAGGGCGTCGGGTCGACCCTGAGGTGAACGCCGTGGAGATCACCCCGGCCCACCTCTTCTTCGTCGTCACAAGCGATGGCGTGTTCGAGTTCCTCTCCAGCCAAGAAGTCGTCAACATGGTGATGATTTTTCCCCTGTTTAATTTCCTTGCCCCTTTGCGTTTGCTCAGCTGATACATTTGGAAGCTCGTGTCTTACCTACAGCATAAATAGACGGTGCAGAATGTCCGCCCAACCTCGCCGTATTTGGGTAAGCAGGTGCACACACTCTTGTCCTCTTCCTATTTCTTTCCTCCTTTCAATGCCCTGCTCCTTCTCTGAACTTCTGATCTTTGCTTGTGTAGAATTTGTTCTCTACGCCTACAAGGTGTTTGATGAAAATCACAGAAGGCTGGCAGGGGAGGATTGGTCTATGTAAGCCACGTGATTTCATTCTTCAAAATGTTAGTTCCAGTCAGTCATAACAAGATGATTTCGAGATTAATAAGAATCCCTGAGGTGAATAAAAGTATAAAGAAACAAGGAATATCCTGTCAAAACATTAGTTCCAGTCAATCATAACAAGAATCCATGAAGTAGATATTTGCTTCTATTTATGGGGCTCTCGACCCTACAGAATTCTTCATGATGATTTTACCCATAGATTAGCATTTGGTAACTTGATTTTCTTCCCTGTTGTATAAGACTATATGAGACATGAATTGTATATTTTATTTTGTTATGAGGTTATTTTTAGGTTTGCTTATGTTCTCTTTTATCCTTTTCGAACGCGGATAGGAAAAGAAAACTGAAACATGTTCACTAAAATGTGTGCTTTGTAGTCTTTTGTTTTCATGTAGCGGTGTATTTGAGTGTACACTTACCTGACTTCATATACTACTGCATCTTTTGTTTATCGCTAGGCCTGTTGTCAGTAACAAATGTGCAAATGGTATTAACTTCATACATTGAGCTATGCCTGATAGTTATTGGTGTCATTTCCTCCTCCTGAAATCATCGTTTTCCTATTTGTAGGAGCTTTGATAAGGCTGCTCACCAATGAGCTGGACGTGTTTTTGTCCTGGGTACTTGCATGATGGAAGAAGAAATTGGGTATTCCTAAATGTGCTACTGCAGATCAAAGGTGAATTCATCCCATTTTCTTACTTCAATCTCAGGTTATGTGAGGAGGTGAGGATAATAATAATTGAATGAACATTGTTTGAGATCCACCTGACTCATCCCAAGTTTTTGCTAGGTTTGCCTCATGCTGTTTATATTTTGTGCTTGTGTGTAAACAGGTTGGCGGCTTAATTGACCCAGGTTTTGTAACATATCAATGCTGAGCGATGGCATAAACGGATCTGGTCGTTTTAGTTTTGCTAGACCATGATTGTTATTAAGCATGAATGTACAGTTATATTCTTTTACGGATGCAGTTTGGCAGTTTTGATTCCATTTGATGTATTACCTAAAATACTCTCATTACCTTGATCTTTTAATTCCATTTGAAGGCAGATTTGATTTTGTCTTGGGAGTAACAAGGAAGAAGGGTCAGTTTATGTTCTGGACTAATCACAAAAAAGGATGCCACTGAATATATTTGACCTGATGTGAGGAAAAGGTCTGATCACTTCCTATTCTTTGCTTTCACTTAGTTGTACAGTTCTTTTACGGATGTAGTTTGGCAGTTTTGTTTCCATTTGATGTATTAACTAAAATTTGCTCATTACCTTGATCTTTTAATTCCATTTGAAGGCAGACTTGATTTTGTCTTGGGAGTAACAAGGAAGAAGGGTCAGTTTATATTCTGGACTAATCACAAAAAAGGATGCCACTGAAAATATTTGACCTGATGTGAGGAAAAGGTCGGATCACTTCCGATTCTTTCCTTTCATTTAGTTGTCAATTTTTTGGAATGCTTCTAAAAGAAATCGTATTACTGCAAACTGTCACTGTCCGTTGTAAGAGTTTACATGATTAGGTGATATGACCAGTTTGTTTTATAGTCTCAGTTTGTTTGTGTATTAACTTACATCTGCTAATTTCTACTGACTTCCGCTTAATTTGATTTCTACTGTATAAGTAATGGCACTAAGATACAGTGCATGCAAAAATTCTCATGTTGTTGTATAATCATTGTGGTACTTGTTGTGTTAGTTTGTGTATCTCTGTTAGTAAGTTGTCGGTCGGCCATATTTATTTGCATTAGTTCTTCTGAACACAACCTTCCAATTAGGTGATGCTTGCTATTTAGTTGCTTCAGTTCACTTGTGAAAATGATTGTGATTCTATTCATTTTCTTTCTTTTGTAGAGAGCATTTGTACTGGTGGGTTTGATTTGTTAATCCAGTGGGGTACAGCCTGGTGGAACCATGCAAATGACGATCTTCGTTTCTCAGGTACAATTACTACATCATCTTAATTTGCTAATTGTTCCTACTATCTGTGTGGTCCATCATGCCTCCGACTTTACACAAATTTCAGGCTGTATTAGCGCTTAGCAAACTTCTTTGTGCCGCCGCCTGCGCTTTCCCCTTCCATCTCCGCCGCCTCGTCTCCTCCTTCACCACCACCCCCTCCCCTGCCTCCGTACCCCAAGATGGAGGAGCTCCCCAAGGCCATTGTGTGGCTGCTGCTCAAGGACAAGCTCGCCCGGGTCACCGTGGCCGGCGCCGGCGAAGGTGTCATGAACAAGGACACCATGGCCGCCTTCACCGAAAGCGCCCGCATCTTCATCCACTGCCTCTCCACCACGTACGTGCCTCCTGCCATTCATCTCCTTGTTCTCCTTTATTGCTTGAATATGGATTTTGATCCATAAACAAGGTTTTCAGATTGGTTGATGCAAAAACTGCAACTGGAGGCCTTGTTGATTGGACCCAAATGACATCTCTAGGTGACTGTACACAAATGCGTCTTTAACTTTTACATCCAGGTGGTTGCACAATTTAAAGATTTTGGCCTTTTTATGTGTTGTTGGTCTTTTTCAATGAGGTATCTATTTCTGCAGGTTTCAGAATTCATCGAAGATTGCAGGGTAACTAATTGCACCTTATGGAGAAGGAGCAGGCCGTGGAGGAGTGCAAGTAGCAGGGTAAGCTCCAAGGATAATCCTTTTTGCTTATTTGTTTGTACTTATTTATTTTTTGTATAGACATTCCTCTGTTCTCTAAAGACCAGATTTTGGACTAAACAGTTCCCGGTGACTGCAAATCTGAAATTGAAGATAGGGCAGATTGTATTGGTTCTGCTTGCTTGCAGAACTTGTGGTATGCTGGCCATGGAGTAGTCAGACCCTGCCAAGAAAGGTGAGCCCGACTTCTTCTGCAACTTTTCTACCACAGTACGGATCTAGCAAAAATGTTCAGGAAGTTATGAGTTTTCTAATTCTAATGTAACTCACTTTTCCTTACTTGCTGATCTTGTTACTAATGTTGAAATTGCAGAGGAGCAGGAGATGAGGAGCGCAACATTTAGTGTACAATGGTGCATGATATGGCAGTTAGGATCAGGACACGAGGAACACGACACTGGGTGTATGAAAGATTAGTAGGAAGAATGTTAATCACAGTGTGAAAAGGTATACGGTAACCTTTAGCTTGAATAAATGTTCACTGCTTGGTTCATGTTTGATTCCAATGCCTTCGCTTTAATATCATTGGTTTGTCCCAAGTTTATGTTCAGAGATTATGATTCAAATATTCTGTTCAGATTTCCTACAAACAAATAGTGTGATTATTGCCCAATTCTAGCTTCATCTACTATACCTTATAATTTATATATTAATTGTCGACAATTCTAATTTAGATCATGTCAATTCTAGGCAGCGAGTACTAGAAAGCATGGTCATGTTTTAGGGCATTTTTCTACTTTGTGCAAGAAATTTAATTTGATGGATATGCGACCTGTTTTCTCTTGATTATGTGTGGATGGTAATACACAATCATTTCTGTAGAAGGTAACTTGATTGACACACTTTTGTTATTTCTATGTGCAGAAAATGCGAGCTCGGCTGATGTATTGCGTACTATTTGGCTGAGTTGTTTTGTCCTAAAGATACAATTAAGCTGAAGAATTCTTTTTGTATGGAAATTCACTATGGAAATCGAAACAATGGTACTCTGCACAACCGTTTACTTTCTTGCATCGGTTCTTCATTCTGTAAGTGAAACCTTTTCTATTTGGTAAAATAAGAGTGAGCTCATGCTTGAACTTCCACCATGTATGTTAAACACTTGGATACTGTATCAACCCAGTAATCCTCTGATCCTTCATTGTTTTCCCTTGCATTGCCTCCTTTAACTATTCAGCAGGACCTTTGAAAAGAATGATTTTTCGGTTATATAATTTATTATGTTTTGTTTCGCCTTCGAGAGGTAGAATGTAAAGTAGGCTGGTATTTTCATCCCGTTAGATATTTGATATAAGTGAATATATACCTTTCGGTAGGTGAATGTGCTCTCCATTAATATCACTCATATATTTGAGCTTCAGAGAAGGATATCTATGCCATTTTGTTTTTGTTTTTTGAACAAAAGAGTGTTGTATGTATATCGTTAAGAGGATGAAGCAGCAAAATTATCTACGCAGTTTAGCAGGATATGGCTGATACGTACAGAGTGGCTTTACTTACGTCTGGTGTTACTACTATTTCTTTCGTTGTAAAACTGCAGTCTTAGAACGCTATGTATCATGAATGATCCATGTGTACCAATCTGCCTCTAAATATATTTATGTTCACTCTTTCCATACTTGCCTTACTCTCGCCCCTTGCGCCATCGGGCGCAACGGGTCATCTAGTAATAATAAAACTCAGATGACAACACTTTCTCAAATCAATCATAACATTATATAACAAAATGGTATCTCGCTAGCCCTTTCTGAGACCGTAAAACATAAATGCAGAGTACCTTTAAAGATCAAGGACTTACTAAACATTGTAATTCATGGTAAAAGAGATCCAGTCAAGTCATACCCAATATAAACCAATAGTAATGAATGCAAATGACAGTGTGCTCTCCAGCGGGTGCTTTTTAATAATAAGGGTGATGACTCTACATAAAAGTAAATAGATAGGCCCTTCGTAGAGGGAAGCAGGGATTTGTAGAGGTGCTAGAGCTCGATTTTAAAATAGAGATTGAATAACATTTTGAGCGGCATACTTTTGCTCTCAATGCAACAACTATGAGATGGTTGTATCTTCCATACTACATGCATTATAGGCAGTTCCCAAACAGAATGGTAAAGGTTTATACTCCCCCAACCACCAACAAGCATCAATCTATGGCTTGCTCGAAACAACGAGTGCCTCCAACTAACAACAGCCCTGGGGGAGTTTTGTTTAATTATTTTGATTTGCTTTGATCTTTTTGGATCATGGGACTGGGCATCCCGGTTACCGGCCCTTTCTCGTGAATGAGGAGCGGAGTCCACTCCTGTTGAGAATAACCCACCTAGCATGGAAGATATAGGCAACCCTAGTTGAAACATGAGCTGCTCGAGCATACAAAACAGAATTTCATTTGAAGGTTTGGAGTTTGGCACATACAAATTTACTTGAAACGGCAGGTAAATACCGCATATAGGAAGGTATGGTGGACTCATATGGAACAACTTTGGGGTTTAAGGAGTTTGGATGCACAAGCAGTATTCCCGCTTAGTACAGGTGAAGGCTAGCAAAAGATTGGGAAGCGACCAACTGAGAGAGCGACAACAGTCATAAACATGCATTAAAATTAATTTACACCGAGTACAAGCATGAGTAGGATATAATCTACTATGAACATAAATATCATGAAGGCTATGTTGATTTGTTTCAACTACATGAGTGAACATGTGCCAAGTCGAGTCATTCAATTTATTCAAAGGAGGATACCATCCCATCATACCACATTATAATCATTCTAATAGCATGTTGGCACGCAAGGTAAACCATTATAACTCATAGCTAATCAAGCATGGCACAAGCAACTATAATCTCTAAATGTCATTGCAAATATGTTTACTTCGTAATAAGCTAAAACAGAAACGATGAACTCATCATATTTACAAAAACAAGAGAGGTCGAGTTCATACTAGTTTTTCTTATCCCAGTAAGTCCATCATATATCGTCATTATTGCCTTTCACTTGCACGACCGAGCGATGTGTATAATAATAATAGTGCACGTGCATTGGACTAAGCTGGAATCAGCAAGCATTCAACTCAAAAGACAAGACAATGTAATATGGGCTCTAAGTTAAATAAACAATCATGCATATGAGAGCCACTAAGCATTTTCAATATGGTCTTCTCGACCCCCAAAGGAAAGAAAAGAAAATAAAACTATTTACACAAGAAAGCTCCCAAAAAGTAAGAAGAAGAACTAGAAATCTTTTTGGGTTTTTATTTTAATTTCTACTACAGGCAAGGAAATTAAACTAACTAATTTTTTTGGTTTTTCTTAAGGTTTATCAAACACACAAGAAGAAAACTAGAAAAAGAAATTTAAACTAATCATGGATAATACAATGAAAGAGTGTGAGCACCGATGACTAGTGTGTGAACATGAATGTAAAGTCGATGAGAAATACGTACTCCCCCAAGCTTAGGCTTTTGGTCTAAGTTGGTCTAATACCAAGGACCGCCGCTACTCTCCCCGGTGTACTGGGAAGTGTAATCAGGATACCACTAGCTGGCCATCTCCGAATCACACTGGAAATATGATGCACGATAAGGGTTCAGTTCAGGTTCCGGCTCAGGTTCAGGTTCTGGAGTGAGAGCTTGGGCTCGATGAGTGTACACCGCTTCAGGTGTAACAAGAAAATTATCTGCAATCAAATAAAACAACAGAGGCGCAGGCAAAATAATAGTCTCATTGTGTTTCTTATTAAATCTAAGGTTATACAAGAGCATCCTTTCTTCGTTGTCAGCGATAAACTTGTGGGCTACCATGCTCCTGTAATCTAAAATGTGAGGAGGCAATTTTGTCTTCTCTTTCTCATGGTGCCTAATAGGTATCTGAAAATGTCTAGCAAGACGTGAAGCATAGATACCTCCAAATATGGGGCCTTTTGTATGATTCAGGCCTAGCCATTTGGCAACAACGACACCCATACTAAAACTATTGTCTCCAAGCAAGGCATGTTGAAGAATGATAATATCAAGAACACTAAAGTTTCCACTATTTCCACGACCAATCAAGCATCTACTAGCAAATATGGCAAAGTAGCGTAAAATAGGAAAGTGTATGCTAGAGATTTTTGCCATGGAACCCTTCTTTGGCTCCTCTACAGCTATAGTGTTAATAAAGCCATTCACATCTTTACGATGGGGTTCCTCTAATTCTCCCTCATAGGGTATCCTACATACCGCGCAAAAATTACGTAAAGACATTTCTCTGAATTCATCATATAAGTGAAATGATACTGCAGGTGGTGACTTCTTAGGATAATAATAAAAGTTTTGCATGAAAGTATTGATGAGTAAGAGATACTGATCGATCCGGTCGTTGATGAAACCGGTGAGGCCCGCGTTCTCGATCGAAGAATAAAAATCTTCATGAATTCCAGCTTCTTTCAAGAAATCATCGCATGGCCATTCACACGACCGCACTTCCGCTAAGCGAGGAAGATTATACTTGCCTTTTTCCTTCTCTTTAGCTTGCTTTTCCTGAGAGCTTTGGCTAGAAGAGCCCCTCAAAAGTTTCCTTAACATTTTCTGAAAATTTCTGAAATTGTAGTAACTTCAAAATAAAAGTGTATAAAACTAAACAAGTTTGATAGCAACTACTCCTACAAGTGCCTAGAGCCTATATCATGCATTAGAATTGCTTGGGACCTCATAAATTCAACATGCAAGCTCAAGAACATGGTCACCTATGCAGCAAAAATTTGCAATGAATAAAGCACTAGAACAAAAACTAATTGGACCATTGGAGGAGTCACATACCAAGCAACGATCTCCCAAAGCAGTTTTGCGAATGGAGCTTTGAGCAAGGAGATTGAAAATCGCAGTAAAATGAGCTAGAACTCGTGCTTGAACTGGATGGAGATTTTTTTGGGTAGAAGATGAAGTGTGTGGGTGCTGGCATAAGTGGAGGGGGGCTACTAGGGGCCCACGAGACAGGGGGCGCGCCCAGGTGGGGTGGGCGCGCCCTCCACTCTCGTGGCCTGGTACTTGCCCCTCCTACAGTGATTTCAGTGCCTAAAATCCTCAAATATTCCATAAAAAATCATACTAAATTTGCAGGGCATTTGGAGCACTTTTATTTTTGGGATATTTTTTATTGCACGGATAATTCAGAAAACAGACAGATAATACTATTTTTGCTTTATTTATTTTAAATAACAGAAAGTAAAAAGAGGGTACAGAAGGTTGTGCCTTCTAGTTTCATCCATCTCGTGATCATCAAAATGAATCCACTAACAAGGTTGATCAAGTCTTGTTAACAAACTCATTCCAAATAATACGGAACCGGAGAAATTTCGAATAACACTAAGTTACCTCAACGGGGATATGAAAATCCCCAACAATAAGAATATCATAATTTTTCTTGACAGTAGGGAAAGGAAATTCAAAACCTCCAATAATGATAGTTGGAACTTTTCCAATAGAATTGATGCTATGAACTTGTGGTTGTTTCCTCGGAAAGTGTACCGTATGCTCATTACCATTAACATGAAAAGTGACATTGCCTTTGTTGCAATCAATAACAGCCCCTGCAGTATTCAAAAAGGGTCTACCAAGGATAATAGACATACTATCATCCTCAGGAATATCAAGAATAAAAAAGTCCGTTAAGATAGTGACATTTGCAACCACAACAGGCACATCCTCACAAATACCGACAGGTATAGCAGTTGATTTATCAGCCATTTGCAAAGATATTTCAGTAGGTGTCAACTTATTCAATTCAAGTCTATGATATAAAGAGAGAGGCATAACACTAACACCGGCTCCAAGATCATATAAAGCAGTTCTAACATAATTTCTTTTAATGGAGCATGGTAAAGTTGGTACACCCGAATCTCCAAGTTTCTTTGGTATTCCACCATTAAAAGTGTAATTAGAAAGCATGGTGGAAATTTCAGCTTCTGGTATCTTTCTTTTATTTGTGATGATATCCTTCATATACTTAGCATAAGGATTTACTTTGAGCATATCAGTTAAGCACATACGTAAGAAGATAGGTCTAATCATTTCAGAAAAGCGCTCAAAATCCTCATCATCCTTTGTCTTGGATGGTTTAGGAGGAAAGGGCATGGGTTTTTGAACCCATGGTTCTCTTTCTCCACCATGCTTCCTAGCAACAAAATCCCTCTTATCATAAAGTTGATTCTTTGATTGTGGGTTATCAAGATCAACAGCAGGTTCAATATCTACATCATTGTTTTTGCTAGATTGAGCATCAACATGAAATTTTTTATTAACATTATCACTAGGTTCATGTTCATCACCTGATTGTGTTTCAGCATCAGAAATAGAAATGTCATTGGGATTCTCAAGTGTGTCTACAGTAGGTTCACTAGAATCATGCAAAGTTCTATCTTTTTCTTTTTCTTCTTTTTAGAAGAACTAGGTGCCTCTAAATTGTTTCTCTAAGAATCTTGCTCGATTCTCTTAGGGTGGCCTTCAGGATACAAAGGTTCCTAAGTCATTCTACCAGTTCTAGTAGCCACTCTAACAGCAAAGTCATTTTTATTATTCAATTCATCAAGCAAATCATTTTGAGCTTTAAGTACTTGCTCAGCTTGAGTAGCAACCATAGAAGCATACTTGCTAACGAGTTTGAGTTCACCTTTAACTCTAGCCATATTATCGCTCACGTGTCCTATCTCTAAAGCATTATTTTTTAACTCTCTACCAACATAAGCATTATAACTTTCTTGTCTAGCCATAAAGTCATCAAATTCATCTAAGAATGGGCTATGAAATTTAGTAGAGGGGATTTCAACTTTATCATATCTATAGAGAGAACTTACCTTTACTACTTGCGTCGGGTTATCAAGACAATGTGGTTCTTCAATAGGCGGTATATTAAGACCATGTATTTCTTCAATAGGTGGTAAATTCTTAACATCTTCAGCTTTAATACCTTTTTCTTTCATTGATTTCTTTGCCTCTTGCATATCTTCAGGACTGAGAAATAAAACACCTCTCTTCTTCGGAGTGGGTTTAGGAATAGGCTCAGGAGTTGGCTTAATTGGTTTAGGAATTGCCTCAAGAATTGGCTCAGGAAGAGTCCAATTATTTTCATTAGTCAACATATTATTCAATAGTAATTCAGCTTCGTCGGCTGTTCTTTCCCTGAAAACACAACCAGCACAACTATCCAAGTAATCCTTGGAAGCATCGGTTAGTCCATTATAAAAGATATCAAGTATTTCATTTTTCTTGAGAGGATGATCAGGCAAAGCATTAAGCAATCAGAGAAGCCTCCCCCAAGCTTGTGGGAGACTCTCTTCTTTGATTTGCACAAAATTATATATTTCCCGCAAGGCAGCTTGTTTCTTATGAGCAGGGAAATATTTAGCAGAGAAGTAATAAATCATATCCTAGGGACTACGCACACAACCAGGAGCAAGAGAATTATACCAAGTCTTAGCATCACCCTTTAATGAGAACGGAAATATCTTAAGGATATAATAATAGCGAGATTTATCATCATGAGTAAACAGGGTAGCTATATCATTCAACTTGGTAAGATGTGCCACAATAGTTTCAGATTCAAGGCCATAAAAAGGATCAGATTCAACTAAAGTAATAATTTCAGGATCAGCAGAGAATTCATAATCCTTATCAGTAACGCAGATAGGTGAAGTAGCAAAAGAAGGGTCAGGTTTCATTCTAGCATTAAGAGACTGCTGCTTCCATTTAGCTAATAGTTTCTTAAGATCATATCTATCATTGCAAGCAAAGATAGCTCTAGCAACTTCTTCATTCATAACATAACCCCCAGGAACAACAGGCAATTCATAATCATTGGGGGAATTTTCATCATCACTATCATCAATAATAGCATCTTCAATAATTCAATTCCCCCTAACTCTAGCAAGTTGTTCATCAAGAAATTCACCTAATGGCAAAGTAGTATCACGCACAGAAGTAGTTTCATCATAAGTATCATGCATAGTAGAAGTGGCATCATCAATAACGTGCGACATATCAGAATTCATAGCAGTAGCAGGTTTAGGTGTCGCAAGCTTACTCAAAGTAGAAGGAGAATCTAGTGCAGAGCTAGATGGCAGTTCCTTACCTCCCCTCGTAGTTGAGGGATAGATCGTAGTTTTCGCGTCTTTCAAGTTCTTCATAGTGATCAACAGATATAAATCCCAAGTGACTCAGAGAATAGAGCTATGCTCCCCGGCAATAGCGCCAGAAATTAGTCTTGATAACCCACAAGTGTAGGGGATCGCAACAGCTTTCGAGGGTAAAGTATTCAACCCAAATTTATTGATTCGACACAAGGGGAGCCAAAGAATATTCTTGAGTATTAGCAGTTGAGTTGTCAATTCAACCACACCTGGATAACTTAGTATCTGCAGCAAAGTATTTAGTAGCAACGTAGTATGATAATAAAGGTAACAGTGGCAAAAGTAATATTTTTGGGTTTTGTAGTAGTTGTAACAGTAGCAACGGAAAAGTAAATAAGCGAAGAACAATATGTGAAAAGCTCGTAGGCAATGGATCAGTGATGGATAATTATGCCGGATGCGATTCCTCATGTAATAGTTATAACATAGGGTGACACAGAACTAGCTCCAATTCATCAATGTAATGTAGGCATGTATTCCGTAAATAGTCATACGTGCTTATGGAAAAGAACTTGCATGACATCTTTTGTCCTACCCTCCCGTGGCAGCGGGGTCCTAGTGGAAACTAAGGGATATTAAGGCCTCCTTTTAATAGAGAACCGGAACAAAGCATTAGCACATAGTGAATACATGAACTCCTCAAACTATGGTCATCACCGAGAAGTATCTCGATTATTGTCACTTCGGGGTTGTCGGATCATAACACATAATAGGTGACTATAGACTTGCAAGATAGGATCAAGAACACACATATATTCATGAAAACATAATAGATTCAGATCTAAAATCATGGCACTCAGGCCCTAGTGACAAGCATTAAGCTTAGCAAAGTCATAGCAACATCAATCTCAGAACATAGTGGATACTAAGGATCAAACTCTAACAAACCTAACTTGATTACATGGTAAATCTCATCCAGCCCATCATCGTCCAGCAAGCCTACGATGGAATTACTCACGCACGGCGGTGAGCATCATGAAATTGGTGATGGAGGATGGTTGATGATGACGACGACGACGAATCCCCCTCTCCGAAGCCTCGAACGGACTCCAGATCAGCCCTCCCGAGAGAGATTAGGGCTTGGCGGCGGCTCCGTATCGTAAAACGCGATGAAACTTTCTCCCTGATTTTTTTCTCCCCGAACGTGATTATATGGAGTTGGAGTTGAGGTCGGTGTAGGTCCAGCGGGCCCACGAGACAGGGGGGCGCGCCCAGGGGGAGGGGGCGCCCCTCCCTCGTGGACAGGGTGTGGCCCCCCTGGTCTTGATTCTTTTGCCAGTATTTTTTATATTTTCCAAAAAGTGCCTCCATGGATTTTCTGGACATTTCGAGAACTTTTCTTTTCTAGACTTAAAACAACATCATGGCAGTTCTGCTGAAAACAACGTTAGTCCGGGTTAGTTTCATTCAAAGCATGCAAGTTAGAGTCCAAAACAAGGGCGAAAGTGTTTGGAAAAGTAGATGCGTTGGAGACGTATCACTTGCTTCTGAGGGTTTGAACGTATTGCATGAAGGCGCGGCTTGTGAATTGGGTGCTGTTGTCAGGGATAACTCTGGCGGGTAATCCGAAATGGCACACCAATCCTTTCAAGAACTTGATAGCTGATTGTGTGGTTACCTTCCTCATAGGCTCCACTTCTGGCCACTTTGTAAACTTGTATATTGCAACGTACAAGAATTCAAAGCCCCCGGTAGCACGGGGAAGGGCCCCAAGATGTCGAGCCCCCAGACCAAAAATGGCCATGACAAAGGGATCGTTTGGAGAACTTGAGCAGGCTGATGGATGTTCTTGGAGTGGAACTGGCAGGCTTCACATCTAGTGACTAGCTCAATCGCATCTTGGAGGGCCGTGGGACAGTAGAAACCTTACCGGAAAGCTTTTCCAACTAAGGCTATTGATCCAATATGGGAGCCACATGCCACACCCTGATTTTTGGCCCTTTCTTTTTCTTTTGATTTTCTGATGATTTTTGCTTAAGATTTCTTTTTCTGTGGCTATGTGGTCTGGAAACTGGAGAAGATAACCTCTTCTTCCTTTCTAGAGTGGCTTGTCATCCTCATATCCATCCCGAGACCCTGCCATTTTCATCATGGACCAACCTCAATATTCTTTTGCATGGGAATATTCCTTTTTCTGTTAAAGGAATAACCCTATTTGCCCTAGGTTGTAAACCAACCTATATTTCTGTCGCTCCATAAATTCCCAAATAATTCTCATAAATTGTTTGGGTCATATCTTTCTCAAATATGCAAAACTATTCACTGCCATGTCCAAAAATATTCCACCAATATTCCTTTTCCTATTCTGCCCTAAATGGCACTTTGTGAAGCAAGTGCTATTTATCTTTGCTCATTTGACTCCAAAAAATTTGGACACCTTTTCCTGTCCATATAATTGCCTCATGGAAATTTTCATACTCATTTGCCTAGTAATTATTTATCAGTGATTTTCCAAAGTTTCTGTCCAGAAAAGAACTTTGTGAAGGAGGTATAAGCTAGGCATATCCAAATGAGTTAAAATTTTGACATGACTTCAATATCATCATATCATGTCTCTCTACCAAATTTGAGCTCATGTAACTCATCCATGTGAGCTTAGCTTCAAAGCTTTGTTTCAGGTCAGATTTTCAGTTTGTGAAGCAAGTATAATTTCTATTGCTTCAATTAAGCTGTATATTTACCAAGACCTTCTCCTATCCATATAACATATCTCCACTAAATTTGGGCTCATTTCACCTAGCCATTTTCCCTCAGGTTTTTTCCTAAGTTTCTATCCAGAGAGGTGCTTTATGAAGGAAGTACCATTTTGGCTTGGCCAAATGGCATGAAAATCTGATGGCATCCTCTCATGCCCAAATATCCGGCCATGTGCATTTTTAGCCTAATCCATCACTCTATGTGAGTGCTTCATCATGATCTTGATTTTGGACCAGTTTAAGCAGTTATTAAGCAAGTGTATTAAATATTGGTCCAACTCATCTCAAACTTCACAGGATGATCATTCCTTTGACCCTAAGCATCCCAGTCATCATATCTTGTCCCTATAACCTCTCTGATATCCACAGTCTCAATCAAACAGCTGCAGCAACAATGTTCCAGGGATGAATCCCATCGATCCAGAGCTCCTCTGCTTGATCCATCACCTTCTCTCTGCTCCTGGTAGAAGGGACTTCACTCTAGATATTGTTTGCCTGCCAGTTGAGTCCTATCCTTGCCAGTCTGAGTGGTGACCACCAACTTGGCATGCAGTGAGCGCATCCAGGACGTCATTTTTCTCGGGCCTTGCTCGTGATCGTCATTCTAGCGCGCCCATGCATGTCTAGCGGGTTCCCCGTGCCTTCTCCACCCCTTTGGAGTTCTCTCCCCCTCCTGTAGCCTGCTCGCTGGCGCTCGTCGTTGCACGCCCACGGGAAAAATGTAGCCGACCGTTGTCTTTCTCCTCTGTCCGCTTCCCCCCGTGCCCCCTTGGTTGTCTCTGCTCCGTGAGCCCCTCTTGTCCTCTCTCGCCGCTCTCGTCCGCCCGCCCATGCCCTGCCATCGCTAGAGGCCCCGTTCATGCGTCGTCGGCTATACTCGACTCGTCCTCCCTCGCCCCGCCTATAAATGGGCATCCCCGAGCCCTCCGAGCACTCCAAGATCCTCCCCACTCCCCCTCTAGCCACCCTGACCACCAAATCGAGCTCGAGGATCCCTCCTATCCTCCCTCTGCCACCATGGCCGCCGCCTCCCCTCGGCTCAAATTCAAGTGTCAGGACCTCTCTCTCGCTGCTACATCACCACCGAGGCCCCCATCGTCATCCTCAAGCCCATCTCGCATCCCACATCCTCCTCTTTGGCATCATGTCATGCTCCTCGGTGGAGGCCGACGCCATCGTGCGCCATTGAGGAAACCCCACCTGTTTCGGAGCTCTGCTGCGCCCATGGAGCATGCAAGCAGTTGCGGCTCGACTCCCCGAGCACGCCAGTAGCTCGAGTGCCGCGGGACATGGATGGGGCCGCCCGAAATCTTTGTCGAGGTCTGCCGGCTCGCCCTGCCTCTATAACCGTCGAGAAGAAGAAGAGGAGCAGGAGGAGAGAGAGCGCGAGGTGGGTCCCTCCTGTAAGCCTCTCAGTGTTGACCCCGCCCCGCCACGTTAGCGTAAGTGGAGACGTAATCCATCAGAATACACTTTCTTATTTCTGAAGACATATTTTTAGTAATGCATTTTCTGTTTTAACCCAGCCGGCCGAATCCTCTATCTGATGAACATTCACTGTTTTAGCCCTTTTTGGCCTAAAAATTAAACAACCACAACTTTTTGCTTGTAACTCCGGTTGAGGTGATTCCAAAGCCCACATCTTTGTCTCGTCAAGCCCGTTCTGTTCATATCATTTTCTCTATGGTTTGACATACTAGAAATGACCTTATTTCCCTTACCCCTAATCATCCCACTATGGGAGAGAAACTTTTCAGGTGATTCCTTCTGCGATTCCTTCTATGATCTTTCCGCACTTCCTCCCAGTGATTTCTTCATCCCCAGGAAAACCACGACAACCACTTGCATGATAGCCATGCAGTAGCCATGGTTTTCTACTTTAACATTTAAGAAGTGCTTGTTTGTCTACAACTGCTATAGTTGTTTCGGTAATGCTTATAGATCTGTGTTCACCTTCATGCTATGCTCTTCTGCATCTTGTTATCTTGCACTTCTTGCTAGTATTATTGTATGTCATGCTCGGTAGTAGTACATGCTGGTAGTAGTGATGTTCGTTCTGATGCATGCTTATCATCTGTTATCTAGTACCATTGCCATGCATGTTTCCTTTGCATCTAGCTGGTTATATGCTTACTTGGTAGTATTACCGTTATGTTCTTGCATGATAGTTATTTCCGATGCTAGTGGTCATGTTATGCTATGAGTAGTGTTATACTTGTGATATTCATGCTCGTCAGTATGCCATGCTCATTCGGATATATGATTTATTGTTGTTGATATGCTTGATGATTATGTTGCACCCCCATACTTATGTTGATATCATGCATTATAGTTGCATCATGTTATTTTAGTATGGCTCAGCATATTGCATTCAAGTTTAACTGGACATAAATGAACTTGAACAAATGTTAGCTGAGTCATGGTGCCACTCAATCACTCAATCGAGCTAACCAATGCAGCCACACTTGCCTTGTGGGGGGGGGGGGTCCTAACTAGGTCTATTGTCATGCATCTCGCCGGTGCCTCCAACGAGGGAAGGTTATGCGCGGGCGCTACCTTGGCTGGGTAGGACAACATAAGCCTTGTGTGCCCATAGTTGTTATAGCCGGCTTGTCCCCGTTTGGGACCGTTTATTGTTTTGCCACGACGGTGGCCGTTGGATGTCATGAGTTGACATTGGCGCCACCCAGGACTTAGCCCAAAGGGGAGTTAGTCGGAGTGGCCGGGAGAGTGTGATGGCAATATATCGGTTTTGTCGGAATGCCGTTGGTCCACCCGTGGGGCCATGGGTTCCGTGGTGCGGGTACAGTGTGCTAACCTCTGCAGAGTGTGTGTTAAACCTATCGATAGTCATGCCCGCGGATATGGGCCCAGTTTGTAGTAGGTCACACTATGGGTCAACATTAATAATAATAACTTGATTAATAACAACCCCGGTTTGATGATGAGAGAAGTTGGTTGATCTTTATGTGATCATGAGAGGATCACTGTGGTATCGTGGATACCGAGTTGGTGGATATTTGTGATGTTGTGCGAGAATCACGAGTAAAGGTCAAGCTCCTTGTGGTCATGTAATGATTACTACGGTATTGTTAATACCAAGCTTGATTTGATCCTAAGATGATCATTTGATGTCCGTGATGGTAAGCTTATGCATGTGATGGTTACGAGGTAACCCGAGCAGAGTGTGTTGGTGCATGGTAGTGTCATCATGCTGCATGCTAGTATCATCATGTTCTTATGTTCATGCCATGCTCTTATTGTGCTAGCGGTATCATGTTGTACATACCATGTTGTTCTGATAGTATCAGGTGCATCATTGCTAAGTAACATATAATTGCCATGCCGTTGTTTGTCTTGATTGCTCTTGGTTGCTGTGAGCTTGCAAGTAGATTCAATGTACTGACCCGGCGTGTCATGCCAGTTTGCAGGTCATGCTAGATTTGATTGCTTCTTTGCCGTGGATCCCTTGTTTGCGAGCTAGGATAAGCGTTCCAGCCAGAGTCCCAACGGAGTGGAGTTCATCACCATTGTCGTTGTCCGCTGCTAGATTTATTCCGCTGCTTCGAGTTGTTCTGCTGCTTGCATGGAGAAACCGTGGCAGGCGTAGTGTCACCATGCCGATGTATCCCCTCGTACCCATATAGATTGAAATAAAGACCTGATTTGTTCTATGCTAAGTAGTGACATATTCCAGAAGACTTCTCCTCGATCTATGGGCTGGAATACGGGGCGTTCTGGTTTCTCTGAGCCGGGGTACCACACCGCACATGCCTTTGTGTATTTTTGCCAATAGTTCCTTCCCCTCTTCCGGCAAATGCACTTCAATTTCACACCATTGGGCCTTCTTCAATACAATGTGTCATCGACAAATTGATACATACTGGCCCTCCGGGCTACTCTTTCGGCTTCTTCTTGCTCCTCGGGAAGTCCTCTTGTTTGAAGGTAGTGGACTATGTGCCATGCCCAAGTCGGAGCTTGAGGCTTGGCAACAAGGACAAATGGCACCTCCTCGTTCGTGGGAGCGCATATCTCAACCGCAAGAACTTGTAGTTCGGCGGGAGGGTGCTGCTCACCAGGCAAAGTGGAGTTATTCCCGCCAGCCTCTCTACCGGGGACTTCGGAGAGCCCTGCCGATAGATGCTTGCAGGAGTCCAATTTCCTCCTTTTTCTGGCCATCGTTGTCGGGGATACAGAGGGTTGAGTCAGGTGGAGAACAAAAGTCCCCGGTTCCACAGAGAGCTTTTGTGCAACGCATTTTGATAGATGATCAGCGATGTTGTTTACCACACGTGGCACGTGCTCGGCTTGCAATCCATCAAAATGCTCCTCCAGCTTCCTCACTTCCTCTACATATGCCTCCATTAATGGAATCTGGTAATCCTTGTTTACTTGTCTCACTAAGAGTTGCGAGTCTCCACGAATGATCAACTTCTTAATTCCCAATTCCGTTGCAATTCTGAGCCCGGCAAGGAGCCCTTCATATTCCGCAGTGTTGTTGGTGGCCTTCTCCCGGGAAAACGCATTCGGATCACATATTTGAGGTGTTCTCCAGTGGGTGCAACAAGGAGCATGCAAGCCCCTACGCCTTGTAGTGAGAAGGCACCGTCAAAATACATGATCCATTCTTGGGGGGCCTCCTTGCCGGGTGTTTCTTCATCTAGAGTAGGTGTCCATTCTGCAATGAACTCCGCCAGTGCCCTACTCTGAATGGTTGAGGTGCTCTCATACTTCAGACCAAAACTTGACAATTCTAATGCCCATTCAACTATTTTGTCGGTGGCCTCAGGGTTCCTTAGTATGTGTTGCAAAGGGAAATGAGTGACAACTATGATCTCATGGGCTTGGAAGTAGTGGTGAATTTCCGTGAGGCTATGATGAGGCTAAAGATCAACTTTTGCAGTCCAAGTACCTTGACCTAGCCCCCCACAGCAGGGACCTAACAAAGTATACTTGTCTCTGCACTACCTTTTTCTTTGCCGTGGTCTTGGGATTACCTTCGTTATCCTACTCTTCTTTCTCCTGATCTATACCCAACCTTGCTGCGACTGGTTCACTTCCTTCTCCGGGGAGGACAGTAGCTGTGGCTGCTCCTTCATCTACTTCCCACTGCGCCACCAGTGCTACACTAACCACTTGATTGGCTGCCGCTAAGTACAACAACAACGACTCTTGTGGTTTAGGAGCGACCAAGGTGGGAGCAGAGGAAATATAGGTTTTTGAGTCTCGCAGCGGTGCTTCTGCCTCCGGGGTCCACTTCATTGGCTTTGCCTTTTTCAGAATTTTGAAGAATGGTAGGGTGCGCTTGGCAGACTTTGAAATGAACCTACTCAGCATGGCAACACATCCAGTTAAACGCCTCATGTCCTTCACTGTCTTGGGTGCTTGATTTTGCTCGATTGCTCTGATCTTGTCGGGGTTGGCCTCTATCCCTCGGTGAGATACAAAGAATCCAAGTATCTTGGTAGAGGGAACACCAAACGCACATTTCTCAGGGTTCAACTTCAAGTTGATCTTGCGCAGATTTGTAAAAGTCCTGAATAAGTGTTGATTTATCCTTGGTTTTGACCACTATATCATCCATGTAAGCTTCAATATTCCTGTGCAACTGAGGCTCAAACCTAATTTGCACTGCTCTTGCAAAAGTGGATCCAGCACTCTTTAACCCAAAGGGCATCCACACAAAGCAGTACATACCACATGGAGTTATCAACGCGGTCTTCTCCTCGTACTCCTTGGACATGAATATCTGATGGTATCAGGAGTATGCATCCAAGAAGGAAAGAAGATCACACCCGGAAGTGGAATCCACAATCTGATCGATGCGCGGCAAGGGGAATGGGTCCTTCGGGCATGCCTTATTCAGATTTGTGAAGTCTATGCAAAGCCTCCATTTCCCATTCGCCTTGCGCATAACCACTGGCTTCGCCAACCATGTCGGGTGCAACACTCCTCTAACCAAACCAGCCGCTTCTAATTTCTTGATCTCTTCGGCAATGAATTGCTGCCGCTCTAAAGCTTGCTTCCTGACTTTCTACTTGACGGGCCGAGCATGAGGGCAGACAGTAAGGTGGTGCTCGATTACCTCCCTGGGAATGCCGGGGATGTCAGATGGTTGCCAAGAAAACACATCGACATTCGCCCACAGGAAGGCAATGAGCGCGCTTTCCTATTTGTCATCAAGGGTGGAGTTTATGGTGAACATACCATCAGCGCCATCCAGCCCTGCCGGGTCCTTCACAGCAGGCGAGGCAACTTTGGATCTCTTGCTAGTGGAACTCTCTGGCAAATCATCAACGGGTGCAACACACTCCAGAGAGGCACGCTTCCTGGATTCCTTACCGGCATCCCTGCTAGCCTTCTTCCCTTTCTTGTTTTCCTTGGCGGGAGCTGCAGCTTCTGCAGCCTCAGCAGTGACCGCATCCCGGTACTTCTTATCTATGCATATGATTGCATCTTTCTTGCATGACAGGATGGAAATGATGCCCATTGGCCCTGGCATTTTCACTGTGTTGTAGGCATAGTGAGATGCCGCCATGAATTTTGCCAGAGCTGGATGACCAAGAATCCCATTTTACGACAAGGGGATCTCGACCACATCAAACACAACTCTCTCCGTCCGGTAGTTTACTTCTCCACCAAATGTCACCGGCAGCGTAATCTTCCCCTTAGAATGACTCCTGCCGGGGTTGATTCCTTGAAACGTGCCAGTAATCTTGAGATCTTCATCTGATATCTGAAGTTTGCTAATCACCTTGGGGGAAATCAGATTCAACCCTACCACACCGTCAACTAACATCTTTGTGACCTTGAGGTTGTGGATTGTTGGTGAAACCAACAACGGCAAACACCCTAATGTAGTGGTGCGGCCAGGGTAATCCACTTCATCAAAGATGATAGGCGTGCGGGACCACTTGAGCGGCTTCCGGGAATCTGCTGCTGGCTCTACGACATTGACCTCACGCGCCCACTGTTTGAGCTGGCGGTGAGAGGGGTGCAAAGATGCACCTCCATCAAGGCACAGGGCCTCAGTTGCTTTCTTGAACTCCTGCTCATTGGTTTCCCCGTCATCCCCTTCATCAGTTTCATCACCACCTTCCTTTTTTTCATGCCCTCTAGCAGGCTCTTCAGCTACTGGAGAGTCTTGCCGCGGCGGCCTCCTATGCTGCCTCGGCCCTTCCCGCCAGCACCTTCTTGGTCTCTCTCCTTGTCGCGCTTCTCATACTCAGCTTTCTGCTTTTTGACGAGTTGCTCAACCTAATGACACTCTTGGAGATCATGGCCCTTGGTTCGGTGGATCTTGCAGTAAGGCCCGTCTGTCTTCCCAGTTTTTTTGGCCGCTGCCGGTCTGCCGCCTCCCGGCAATCAGTGCACGCCGCAACTTCCTTGCCAGGGGCTTCGATCTTGGCTTTCTTGCCGGTACTAGGGGTGCCAGAACCCTCAACAGCTAGTACCGCCTTCTTTTTATGCTTCTTGTTGCGCTTTTTATTCTTTCTCTTTGGGTTAGTGGCATCGTCGTCATACTCTGAGTCAACTTTGATGCCGTCCTCTTCTCCGGGGAGTTGCCTCCCTTCCTCTGTACGGGCGCACTTATCCGCCAAGGTGTATATCTCATTCACAGTCTTGGGCAACCGGACGTTCATCTTGGAACATATCCTCCTGGATGCATCTTTGACTAGAACGTGACAATTACAGCTGTCGGGTGGATATCTGGAATGTTCCTGTGCACCCGGCTAAACCTCTGCATGGACTTCTGCAAACTTTCCCCTTCCTTCTGTGGAAGGAGTTGGAAGTCGCTGGGCCGCCCTGGTTCTTGGTGGCCGCCCATGAAGGCACCCACAAACTCATTGCATAGGTCAGCCCAGGACGAAACGGAATTCTCCGGCATGTGCATCAGCCATGACCTCACGTTTAGCTTGAGTGCCAAAGGGAAGTAGTTGGTGAATACCTTCTCATATCTTCCTGCGGCAGCTTGAACAACAATTGTGTGGATGCTCAAGAACTCTGCCCCATTCAGCGTTCCATCATACTTTTCTAGTATTTCTAGTTTGAAAACGCGGGCAGATGGCCAACGTACTTGCCGCAGCTCGTGAGTGAAGGCATGGCACCCAACCTCGAAAGGCAAGTATCCGCCTTCACTGGGTGCGGGTTCTGTCGGCGTTCTGGATATGGGGGTATCCAGCCTTCCCTCCCTGTGGCCCACCACGTGGCTCCATCGACGGCCTGGTACGACCCAGTTTCAACATCAACAACTCAAGACCCTGGCGAGGGGCCAAGCCTCGCGAGGCGGACGATGCCAAGATCCCCGAGGGGATCGGCCTCTTCAGGCTGGCTCCCGAGGGGCAGAGAGTTCTATGCAAGGTGCACCTCACGAGGCTCAGCTGACATGAGCCATGACGACCAAGGCCAGACGGGTGCCACGCGGGGCCAGCGGGCGCAGAGCGCATGTTTCCTCCTCGGTGCAAGGGAGGCAAGCCGCAGGCGCGGAGTCCTGAGGAATCAACCAAAGGTTTCCATTCTGGTGCAACAAGACCAACACCGTCAGGATGACAGGAAGGAGTTAATCACCGAGCCCACCACAGCGTCACGACCAGAGGCTTTTCGCAGTCGAAGACTACTTTTTTCAGGATAAGCTATACTACTTGTCCCCTTTCAAATCCAGCTGTTGTTGGATCCCTTCCCACCAACATTTGGGAAGGGGACCAAGGCCACTATAAATAGGACTTAGCCACCACCATAGAGAGGCAACTAGTTCGGATCCACCAGCTCTCTTGAGCTCAAGAACACCTCACCTCCTGAGGCCAGTTCATCCAATGTACTAATTCATCCTCAGCCCTCCGAGGCAATCCACCAAACCGCTGGAGTAGGGTATTACACCGCAAGGTGGCCCAAACAAGGATAAACTGCTGTGTCTCTTTGTCCCTTCAAGCTCGAGACGCTAGGCTTAGGAGGATCGCGAGTAGGCAGACTGGGTAGATTGAGATCTCCGCACGCACCCTAGAGTTCAAACCTCTCAAGGGTTTGTGGAACCCGTAATCCGACATTTGGCACGCCAGGTAGGGGTGCATCAGATCTTCTCTTCCGTCGATCGATTCACCATCACTCCGACACCTCCATGGCCGATGCACGCCAAGCTCACACCGAGCGCCGGGCTGCAGTCGCCGCCCGTGTCACTCAGACGGCTCCGGCAGGCGATGGTTGTGCTCGTCGTGCTCCGTCTCCGGTGGCCAACGCCGCCACGGGCCCTGTCGGCCACGAGCAGCAGGCTTCATCGCTGCACCCGTCAGTGCACCGCGACGGGCGCACCGCCACCCCGTCACTGACTCCAGCAGCTTTGTCTTCCCATGCGCGTCACGGCCTGGCGGACGCGCAGGCCGCTCTGCTCATGGCGCGAGAGCTCCTTCGCTACCACCCGGTCGACGACTTGTACGAGGAGTGGCTCGAGCGAAACGCTGAGCTCATCAGCATGGCCGGGGGCTCTGGCCCACTCTGCCCTGCTGACTGCCTCAACAGCCACCTGCCGCGGGTGACGTGGCTCATGGGGCTCCTCCACCACCTCCGGCCCAGGGCATCATCGTCGAGCCAAGGAGTGTGGCACCATGGCGCGACCCGCCGCGCCCGGCGCCTGCTCGGGAGGATGTGAGCTGCCAGGTGGTGCATCGACCTCTAGGAGAAGCGCGTGTACTTCAAGCACCACCGCACCAGGCCCGCGTACCGCCACAGGAGGTGGCGGTGCGCGTGCACATGGACCAGGTTCCTCCTCCTTGACGGGCTCTAGTGGCCACAGCAGGATGCCACGCGTTCACCCCGGAGCTCCGCAACATCGTCTGGCCGAGCAAGTTCAAGCCTGACCTGCCCCCATGCTACGATGGCACCGCCGACCCCGCCGAGTTCCTGCAGCTCTACGAGCTGAGCATCAAGGCGGCCAACAGCAACAATAAGATCATGGCGAACTGGTTCCCGATGGCCCTTAAGGATGGCGCGCGTTCTTTGCTCCTGAACCTTACCGAGGGGTCGGTCTCTTCCTGGGAGGAGATGCACGACTACTTCATCGCCAACTTCCAGGGCACCCGTGACCGTCCGTCGGCCGCGGGAGACCTGCATCGCATCAAGTAGCAGCCTGGAGAGACCCTGCAGAAGTATATCCAGCACTTCAACAACGTTCGCCTCAAGATTCCCAAGGTGTCGGAAGAGGCCATCATCTCAGCGTTCGCTGATGGTGTCCGTGATGTCAAGATGAAGGAGGAGGTCACCATCCATGAGGATCTCGGCACAACCCTGGAGATGTTCAACGTGGCGAACAAGTGCGCGAGGGCTGAGGAGGGGCGCCTCTCCCTCCTCGAGCTCCCCAAGGATGATCCAGAAGACAAGAAAGCCAAGGCCAAGGATGTGAAGCGCAAGGGGCTGGCCGTGCTCGCGGCAGAGCCAGAGACGAAGCGCGGCTGTGACCACCCCGAGTCATCCAAGAGCAACTGTCCATTCTGCGTCTTCCACAACATTCACAGCCACAACATCAACGACTGCCAGGAGCTCAGGGCCCTCCGCGATGGGCGCCTCGGTCGACGCCCCGAGCGCAATGATCGAGGCTACGACCGTGGAGGTGGCAGAGATGGAGGACGCTGGGCTGGATGCGACCACTGTCAGGAGTGGCGTGACTAGCCTCGGGAGGACTGCTGGCAGGGCCAACCTTGCGAGGGTGCCTGGAGGGAGCATCCTCGTGAGGAGCGCCCTCAGGGCAATGCGGCTCTGCCTCCACTCCCTCCACCGCCAAGAAGGAACGAAGATCACCACTAGGATGAGGGGGCTGGGGGCTTCCAGGAGCCACGAGCCATCGCCTGCATCCTGGGCGGCTCGCAGGCCACAGCTTCCCACCGCATCTTTATGAAGTTCGCGCGCGAGGTGAATGCAGTGCTCCCCAGGCTCGAAGCAACTCGCCTTCTCAGGTGGTCCAAGTGTGCCGTCACCTTCAGCTCCTCAGACCAACTCAAGTGCGCGGCCACTGCCAGTGCACTCCCCATGCTCTGCTCTGCCGTCATCAGCAGTGTAGCTATCACCAAGACTCTCATCGATAGTGCGGGGCTCAATGTCCTGTGTGTTCAAACGTTCGACATACTCCAATTGCCGTACTACCAGCTTCAGCCAATCAAGCCATTTTCAGGAGTGACCGACTGTTCCACACACCCGATTGGGCAGGTCCGCCTCCCTGTCACCTTCGGCGAGCGCAACAACTATCGCACCGAGCTCATCGACTTAGATGTCGCGGACATTCGCCTGCCCTACAACGCCATCCTAGGGTACCCAACACTAGCCAAGTTCATGGAAGCTACACACCACGGCTACAACGTCCTCAAGATGCCAGGAAGTGGCGGCGTCATCACGATCGCATGTCAGTAGAAGGATGCGGTGTGCTCCCTCAAGCGCGCCTTCCAGGCTACAGCAGTCGAGAACCTTGAAGATGAGGGTGTGCCCTCCCTCCTAAGGTCGCCCCCAAGACGAAGAAGCTGCAGCTGGGACAGGGATCTCGTGAAGGAGCATCGCCCGAGGATGCCGCACTGAGCCTCGCGTCCCCGGACGCGGCGCCTTCACCCGTCGCATAGGAAGGCGCGCCCGACGCCCCTCTCAGGCTGAGCTTGGGGGCTCTCCTCGGGAGGGCCTCAGACCTAGCCAAAGTCACGAGGGAGGTGCTCGGGCACCATGTGGAGGTGCTCTTCAGAGCACGCTTACCAGGAGAAGGCATCAGGCGGGAGGCGCCAAGTGTTTAGGAGTTCATCAGCAAGGCAATCGAGGAGATTCAAGAGGCAAGGGTCATGCAAGGCGATCGCCGCCTGCCATAAGGTGCGGCTCACTGCCCTGGCGAGGGTAAGGAGTTCCGCTTCTGCATCGACATCCCCGGGCTCAACAGGGCCGCGACTCGGCAGCTCTTCTAGCCGTCTCGTGTCGGCCGATGCAAGGGTACACCCCACAACTACGTCTGCATGCCTTTCGGCCTGCCTGGCGCGGCTGCGGTGTTCCAGCGCTGCATGAGGGATGCCCTGGCGGCTCGCGAGGCCAGGCATCAGGCGATCCTGGCGGAGATGGGGGAGCACCTCTAGGAGCCTCCCGGGCCCTCTAGGCCTCCTGAGGCTCAGGGCCAGAGTGGCTCGTGAGGGACGACTCCAGCAGCGCGCATTTTTGGCTACCCCAACACCTCTTCAGCGACGGTACCAGGTGACATCTCTCTGGTTCGTTCGGTTTGGGGGCGCCCCTCGGGCTGCATCATCCCTGGGCCGAATGGGTCTGTTCCTGTGGTGTGTATCGTTTTGCATTCACCAGGATTGTCTAACCGTCTTCCACGAGTTTACCAATGATTGTCACTCTACGGCCGTGAGTCTTAGCCGCCTCGCGGCCCCCTTGTGTTTGCTGGCTTATCCCTCGCTCGCCTTGCTGCATGGCAACTCATGTCGGCACAATGCTTGTGCTTGGGTCCGTCCCTGCAACGCTAACAAACCCGAGGATAGAGCTCTGGTTCGCGACCCGCCTCGTGCACAACACCTCACCAGGTCCTCGGTGCCTTCGTCCGGTGCTGAGGGCCCTCGGCTGCAGCCTGCTCCGCGAGGGTTCTCGACCCCTTCTATCATCTAACCTGTAGGTTCACCTGGCGGGGATTCACCAGCCGGCTTGGACGACCGCCATCTTGCCTCGCCAGTTGCTTGCACATTAAAGAGGAGGTCCTGAGCATCGCATCTCGGGAGCTCCTACCGGCTCTCCATCCCTCACCCCCTGGCCTTGACCACGGCACTGTGACCTGGCATACTAGCGGCGGATGAGCACGCTCGAGGGTTGGGACCCGAGGACGTAGAGCACCTGGACGAGCAAGGCAAGACAGTGGCCGTTGCGGGCCGCGCCCAATGATACCGCCACAGACGCAAGAGCAAGCACCCTCTTCCTGACGGACCAGGACACCAAAAGATAAGTCACGATTCGCTACGGCATCGGCTTCTCTCCCTGCACGCCCCGCCTCGCAGTCCCATTTGGGCGGTTTCGCTCCTCTTTTCAATTCACTGGGCGGCTGCTTGCACGCCAAGGGGGACCTCGTGAGCATCGCGTCTCATGAGCTCTTATCAGACCTCGGGCTGCTCACCTCCTAGCCTTGACCACAGCATCATGACCTGGCATACTAGCGACGGCTGAAGCCTGCCTGGGGACTGGGTCCCGTCGGTGTAGAGTGTCGTGCTGTCTAGGGAAAAGAAAAGGGAGGAACCGTGCCGGGATACACGAATTCATCATGAAATCAAAGAAAGCAACGCTGATATTGAATACATTTCGATCCTTACAAATCCACGGGGGCTGATTTTCATTCCGCGCAGGAAGGCAAACGAAGAACGGAAGCTCATAAGCCATTGGGCATCACCGGCAACACCGCGTGGAAGCCGCTGCCGCGCTCCGACTTTGGTGGGAGCTTGGCGGCACGTAACTATCGTCGCTCAACTCCGGAGACTCGTTGGGCTCAGGAGAGTCACTGGACTCCCAGGAGTCGCCGCTGCTACTGGAGGAGGCGCCCAAGGAGACAGAAGCGAGCCCAGCTCCCGCTGCGGCACCCCGCAGGTTGCTTCCTCCGGGGCAGCACTCCAACCGTTCGCCCTCCTCGTTGAAGACCTTGAATAATAAGGTGGCCGCGCCATCGTACTCAAAGTGAATCGCCAGGGCTCCCTCTACGCGGCAAGCCCAGGCGACCTCACCCCATCCGCGCTCATGAAGACGTCTCCGGGGGGCACCACCTCAACTTCAGCTCCGTGGCCAAGCTGCAGCACCCAACGTGCTGCAGCCATAGCTCAAGCGCCCCCCTCAGAGACAGCTCGCTGGAAAAGAACCTCGGGAGCCAGATCCAGGAGTCGGGAGGCATCACCGCCCACACCACAAACTCGCATGAGCTACCCTCAGCGTGAGTCCGTGGCGCGGTCGGCAAGGAAATGGCGGCCCTGCCACCATTGTTAGGGACAGCTCGACGATGCACATCTTCATCCCGAGCTCGGGCATACATGGGGAGGGGGAAGCCAGGCAGAGGCCTCGATTGCCAAGGCCTGGTCACCTCTCACCCTACGCCGGCATCATGAGGGAGGCAGAGCCGCTTCTTCGGCGGGAGAGGATCAGGCCCCTCCCTAGGGGCCTTCCCCTTTTTGGCCGTTGAGTACCTCCTAATCGGCGCCATGGAAGCGAGAAAGAGAAGAATAAGGCGGGAGCAAGACGAAGGAGAGATGGCGGGGGGTTCTGCCACTCCCCCTCATTTATAGCCGAGGAAGGCCAACCACCAGCCTCCACGACCTCGCGCCATGATGATCTTCTGCATGCCGCATCGTTCTGCCAAATTTAATAGTTACCGAGGTAGCATGGGGAAACGGAGACGCCCACGTCCCATCAATCGCCTTGCGTCATTAAGGCCGCGGGTGGTTACGGGCCGCGGCGCTCCGCACTTGCCCTTTGGCTACGCCTTGAAGACAAGTCCGAGCGCGCCTTGGGCCCAGGGGCTACTGTCGCGTTCTGGATATGGAGGTATCCAGCCCTGCCTGCCTGCGGCCCACCACGTAGCTCCACCGACGGCCTGGTACGGCCCAGTTTCAACATCAACAGCTCAAGATCCTCATGAGGGGTCAAGCCTCGCGAGGCAGATGACGCCAGGACCCCCGAGGGAATCGGCCTCTTCAGGCTGGCTCCCTAGGGGCGGAGAGTTCTATGCAAGGTGCACCTCACGAGGCTTAGCTGACGTGAGCCATGACGACCAAGGCCAGACGGGCGCCAGGCGGGCGCCAGCGGACGCAGAGCGCAGGTTTCCTCTTTATTGCAAGGGAGGCAAGCCGCATGCGCAGACTCCTGAGGAATTAGCCAAAGGTTTTCATTCTGGTGCAACAAGACCAAGACTCCCAGGACAGCAGGAAGGAGGTCATCACCGAGCCCATCGCAGCGTCACTGTAATGCCCCGAGACCGATGTGCTTGGTGTCTTCCAGTTATTCGTCCTCGTTGCCATGTCATTTGCTTGCGTGTTGCACTTTGCCATGTCATCATCTGCATTTCATCAGCATGTTTTTCAAAACTTGCATCCGTTCGGGTTCCCATGGTTCTCTCTGCTGTCCGTTCTAAGAACAACCACACTCGCACGCACCCGTCGCCCCTCTCAAACCATGTTTCGTGAGTGGGAGAAAAACATTCTCGGAATGGGCCGAGAGTTGACGAGTGGCCTTGGTATATCACCGGTAGACCGCCTGTAAAATTTCGTTCCATTCGGAGGTCGTTTGATGCCCCAACGGTTAACCGAGTTAACCGAAACCCCTCTCTCTTTGCAGCCCAGCACCCCTCCACAACAGCCCACTAACCCAGCTAAACCACCTCCATGCTCTCCGTCATTGGATCACGATCGTGTGGGCGAAAACCGCACCTCATTTGGACTCTCGTAGCTCCCTCTGCCTATAAATATGCCTCCCCCCGAAATTCGCGGTCTAACCCTAGCTCCTTCCTCCTCCCGCCGCCGGACATGTCCATCCCGCGCCAGAAACGTCCACCGCTGGCCCCGAGCCAATCAGACGCTACCACCTCGCCTCCACTGCGCCTCCCACCACCGCGGCCCGCAGTCGTCCTGCCCCGGGCCGCGACCAGGCCCACGCGCGCCCCCGCGCGCGCCCCGCGCGCAGCCCCGCCGCCCTCCTCTCCGGCCCTGCCGCCCATCGCCGGACTTCGCCGCCGCCTTCGCCGGAGGTCGCCACCACCGCCGCCCTGCTTTTCCTCCTCCTCTCTCTGGCCTAACCCCACCGGCCTCTTCTCCCGTGCCAGGATCCGCCTCCGTCCCGTGAAGCTCGCCGCCGCTTGTGCTTCGATCTGGCGAGGTGCCGCCCGGATCCGGCAGATCTGTCGACCCCGCGCCCGTTCCCGCCATCCCGGGCTCCTTCCGGCAGCCGGAGCCATCGCCGGCTGCTGCCATGGCCGTCGGCCTCCTCCCTTCTCGTGCGGCGCACGAGGAGGACGACGTCGCGTCGAACCTCCGCATGGGCCCGCGTGGGCGATCCGGCCCAGCGCGCCGGCCTGCCTCGCCTCCTGTTCGCCAGGGCCGAAGCCCAATGTGAGCACCGACCCTATCCCTCGCCAAGTGTGCATGTTAACTATCTAGCACCCGTTTGTTTTTTTCCAGAAAATGGCCAAGTCACAGAATTTTCAGCATATGTGCTCATGTTTGTCATACCATAACTTTGTGCATGTTGCTCAGTTTTGCGTGCATGACATGTCAAAATGTTAATATCTTGATACTCTTCGTGATGGAGTAGTTTGCATGCATGTTCCTGTTCATGATGATGCCTTAATCTTTGTTGCAAAACTGCTAAGTGATATAATCTACTAATTGTTAACATCATGTATGCATCTTGTGAGTGCTATAACTTTGTCCCTCTGGATGCTATGGTGATGATCTTGATATGTACATGTTCTGCTCTTCATGCTATACATGTTTTTGTGCTTTTCCTTCATGTTACAGTGCATATAGATATCTTAATACCTGTTGCAAAAGTGCATGCTGCTATTAACTGCTGAAAACTGTTGTAACTTGCCTATTTGTCATTTTTATATCTTTTTGTGTGACTCTCTTTTGAGCATCATGTCTACATGTATTAGGAGCATAATTATGGCATATTTACAAGGGTATGATCCATGTATTTTGTTATGCCCTGTAGTGAGTGTATCAAACTTGTGAAGTGGGCTACTTGCTGTTAATGTCCTGTCATGTCTGTTTCTGTCGTATCATGTTGCTATGTTTGCTTGATGCTACCAATTAATCCGTGCATATTCCGGAGATGATTATTTGACATATTTTGATGCCCATGTTATTCTATATCATTGCATGCCTTTTGATGCCCTATATTTGTCCTATAGTATATGTTTTCATTGCCATGAAGATGCTTATATAATGTTCCAGATTGTTGTTAACTTCATGATGCCAAGTTGTAAGCTTAATATTAGTTGATACATGCCTATTCTGGAGATGCTCCAATTACATGTTTTAAGCATGCTAAGAGTACTTTGTTCACATGCCAATTTTGATAATTTTGGATGTCATATGCCTCTCTTCCATGCTTGCAAACATGCTATGATAATGTTGCTGTTTTTCACTTGCTGAAACTGTTTCAATATTCAAACTTATCTTGTTATTTCCCACTAATGCATGAGCCATATGTATATGATACCATGATGTTATTTTCTTTTGTTATGCGTACTTTGTTGCCATGCCCTTGGTTGCTAGATGTATTGGCTGTAGCATCTTTGTTTCATGCCCCTAACATGCCATCATATTAACTCTACTCATGCATATGCTCCTGTGTTATAAAGTTGCTTTTTTGCATTGATCATATTGGTTTAATCTTGATACCTATGAACCTGAACCTTAATGATATTTGAAGTATGTTATATGTACATGAAGTGAATGTCAAGTTTGTGCTCATATGATTCCTGTAGCATGTTTTTTTGATGTTTCCAAAGTGCATACTTGCTGTTTTGGGCAGATTGTTGTCATATCTCGTTTGGAGTGTGTCTTGCACCGTTGCTCCGTTTTGAGCATGCTCTATATGAATCTTGCTTGATTTTGCATGTAGTTTCATCTTATCATGTTGCATCCATGTTTTGAGAGTTTTTGCTTGATGTTTGAATGCATTTTGCATCAATGTCATGTTTATCTTGTTTTGCTCATATCTTCTAGGCCGTAGTTCAGAATTAAATGAACTTTATATGTAACTTGACTAGAATTTCGCATAGATCATCTTGGTGCATCTTAACTCGCTGTTTCACTACTTGAACATAAGGTTTATTCAGATCTGGACCAATTTCGAAATTTGCATATGAGGACTTACCGGATTTGTTATGTGTTGTTCCGGCCTCATTTAAACTTGCTTGGATGTGTTGTTCTTATATGCATCATCTCTTGCCATCAGTAGCATCATATAGCCTTGTCATGCATCATGCTTGGTTGTGCATTATGTCATGTTTATGTGTTGTGTGTTTACCTTGTTGTTTGCTTCTTTCCGGTTGTGCTTCTTCTCGTTAGTTCCTGTTTCGTTGCGACCGTGAGGATCCGTTCAACTACGCTTGGTTCATCTTTGCCCGTTCATCTTCTTCATGGACTCGTTCTTATTCCTTGCGGGATTTCAGGAAAGATGACCTACCCTGGATCTCACTACTATCATTGCTATGCTAGTTGCTTCGATCTATTGCTATGTTGCGCTATCTACCACTTGTTTATCAAGCCTCCCAAATTGCCATGTCAGCCTCTAACCTTTTTCACCCTTCCTAGAAAACCGTTGTTTGGCTATGTTACCACTTTTGCTCAGCCCCTCTTATAGCATTGTGAGTTGCAGGTGAAGTTGAGGATTGCTCCATGTTGGATCAGGATTATGTTGGGAAAGGGTGGAAGGCTCGGCCTTATGCCTGGTTGTTTTGTTCCACTCTTGCCGCCCTAGTTTCCATCATAACGGTGTTATGTTCCTTGATTTTGCGTCCGTAACATGGTGAGTGGTATGGGACCCGCTTGACAGTTTGCTTTGAATAAAACTCTTCCAGCAAGGCCCAACAATGTTTTTACCATTTGCCTAATAAAAACATAAACTTAAATAGGGGATTTTCTTCGGACCCCTAGTATTTTTTAATCAACCCCCCAGGCCAGTGCTCCTCTGAGTGTTGGTCCAAAACGTCAACCACCGGTGACCGCCAGGGGCAACTCTGGATTTGGCCTACCGGAAGTTTGGACAATCCGGTGTGCCCTGAGAACGAGATACGCACGGCTCCTATCAGGATTTTTCGGCACATTCGGGCATTCTTGCTGTTTTTTTTACCATTGTCAAAATGTCTTGTGCACTGGGACCCCGAGTCTGATCGGATATCCCGCGATGGAGGATTGTCTCCGCGGATCGTGAGCTTATAATGGGCTAAGTTGGGACACCCCTGCAGGGTTTAATCTTTTGAAAGCCGTGCTCGTGGTTATGTGGCAGATGGGAATTTGTTAATATCTGGTTGTAGAGAACTTGACACATAACTTAATTAAAACGCATCAACCGCGTGTGTAGCTGTGATGGTCTCTTTCCAGCAGAGTCCGGGAAGTGAACATGGTTTGGTTTATGTTTGGACGTAAGTAGTTTCAGGATCACTTCTTGATCATTACTAGTTTATGACCGTTTGCGTATCTCCCCATCTTATTCTAGTATTCATAAGTTAGCCACCATATCATGCTTAGTCGCTGCTGCAACCTCACCACTTATCCATTCCATACCCATTAAGCTTTGCTAGTCTTGATACCCATGGTAATGGGATTGCTGAGTCCTCATGGCTCACAAATTACTACAACAACAGTTGCAGGTACATGTAATGTGATGATCATGACGTGAGAGCTATGCTTTCTTGTCTTGAGTTCTTCTTCTGCTTCGTCGTTCAGGGGATAGGTTCTTGGTCGGCAGCTTGGGCTAGCAGGGTGGATGTCATTTGAGTTTCTGTTTGTGTTTCATCCGTAGTCGGATGTTGTTCTTATGTATGAGGTTGTTGTATTCATGTGGCATTGTATGCCTTTTGTATGTATCGCCAACTATCATGTAATGGTACACTACTAGGGAAAACCCTAGCAGTAGTGCGGGTTTTGTGTCCACTAGTAGCATGGGGGGCCGCGCTACTAATAAGGCGCTACAACTATTGCTTAGCAGTAACGCGTGCCCGCACGCGCTACTGCTAGGACAAATAGCTGCAGCGTTTATTCAGTACCACGCTACTGCTAAGGTAACTACTTGCAGCGTGTTTTCTGTCCATCGCTACTAGTATTTTTTTAATTTTTAGTGTATTTATGCGCCGTCGTACAAATATTGGTACAATACCAGTTATGAGGTTTACATCATTATGTCCATAACAGTGTGTCAAATGAAGGTGGATTAGGTTCAAGTGGAGGCAATATGTGGTGCATGTCAATAGTATACTACTAATCCAAACTTGATCTAGTTTGGACTAGTAGTACTTTCGATGTGCACCACATGTTGCCTCCACTTGAATCTAATCCGCCAGCACAAGCTATTTAATCATCATCATAGTCATTACCACCAACAGTATTTATTTAATCACCACTAACACTAGCTAATAATAATCATCATAGTCATTACCACCAACACTAGCTATTTTATCATCATAGTAATAGTGTAGCACATCATCATCCTCAAACTCATTTCTAGCTAGCTAATCACTCCTGCTGCTCTCTCTTAGGTAAAATAACATAAAACATGTATAGCTCTCCTCCTTGATCAAACTGGAGCATGCAGATGAACCTGTCTCCTAATCGTGGGTAGCCCATCTGTTTGCTGCCCCCTAGTACTTCTCTGCGCTTCCCCATCACATATTTGGTCCAGTCTTGCACTATTAAGCATCCGTCGCTAATCTTGAATGCACTAAAGTAATCTGTAGGATATCTTGGCCGTAAGCTGATAATACTCATGGTACCTTTAGTCTCGATCCCATAAGGCACAACATTCATCGGAGTCCCTATTGAAGAACATCGTACGGTAACATACTTAGCAATGAAGTTTAGCTTCAAAAATAATGTATGGAAAAGATGCACTGATGACAAATAGTAAAAATCTTACCATCCTTCCTAAATAGATGTGACCGTAGTTCATTACGAACACTATTGGTCGCACATTTTCAGTACTAACATTTCTAAATGCATGAAGAAAATTTGTCTTGACAGTATCAAGATCCTCAAGCCATGAAACATAATGACTGAGCTCCTCGCAGTTGAGTTCAGCCCCAGGACAGTATACTGTCCTGTCTACCAAGCACTGGACATGTTCGGTTGCACGGAAATAAGCTGACAATAAAAATTATGTGACGCCCGGATAATTAAGCTACAATGATCCCACGCTAATGGTGCCACGTCACCACTGTTACTGCTGCTAAGATCAAAGCCGGTCCAAAATTCAAATTCAAAGTTTGGTAAATAATAAAATTTTCAAACATTAAAATAAAAATGCTCGGTTTATACTAAATATTACATAGATAAATATGGTGTAGTAAACACATTTTTATAAAATGCCTAAATACTTTTAAATGAATTAAAACATAAAAGAAATAAGAAAAGAAAATACAAAAGCAAAAGACAAAACAAAACAAACAAAAAAGCCCCGCTGGCCAACTGGGCCAGACGGCCCAGCTCACCGGCCAGGCCGGCCCACCTGGCTCAGCCGATCGACCCGCCCCTGCTTATCCCCACGAGGGGGAAAACCCTAACCTGCCCCGTCGCCCTACTCCCCCCCGACGCCACCTCTTCCCCATCCCGATCCAATCTGGATCGGGATCGAACCACCCTGCCTCCCTGACGACGCCCGCTTCGTCGGACCTCCACCCCGTCGAGCGCCGCCCCCTGCCTCCTCCCAGGCGCCCCCACTCGACTGGATCGGGGAGGGGCTAGATCGCGCGCCGCCCCAACGCGCCTCGACGCCGGCGCCCATCCCCTGCGTCTTTGCCCGACGTCGCCGGACTGCCGCCGCCTCATCCTCTTCCTCGTCGGACCTCCCCGACCTCCGTCGATCCCGCTGCCCTATCCCTACAAAGCCCGGTGAGGACCCCGGTCCTCCTCTCTCCCTCGCCCCGCGACCATCACCGCGCCCACCGTTGCTCCGCTCCGGCCGCGACCACGCCTCGCGCGCTCTGGCCCCGCAGTCACCGCGGTCGGGCCGCACCCTGGCCATGCACCGCGCTGTCCGGCTGTGCCCTTCGCCCCCACGGTCACCGCGCCACTGCCACCCGCGCCGTCCTCGCGGCCACCACGGCCTCGGCTGCGCCCGCTCGACCCGTGGCCACGTCGACCTCCCCCGCGCCCTCTTCCCCTGGCCACATCCACTCCGGCGTTGCCCTGCTACTCTCCCGCCGGCGTCCCCCTCCGGTGATCGCCCGACCTCGATGGCCTCGTCCCGCCCTGCGGGCGAGCGCTCGCTCGGGTGCGCCGCACCCGCTAACGCCCGAACCCGATAGGCCCCAATGGCCCTATGACATGTGGGGCCCGCCCCAGAACGTAATTAAGAATAAAAATAAATAAATAAATAAATTAATTAATTAACTTAATTAATTTTGGTTAATTAAATTAAACAACTAATTAAACTAATTATACATTAGTTACCTAATTAACTTGATCTGTTAATTAGTTAATTAAGTAGTCAATGACAGTGGGGCCCACCCCTAATTAATACTAATTAGGTTAATTAAAATGTTTAATTAAAATGTGTCACTGACCAGTGGGACCCACTGGTCAGGTTGACCAATCAACCCCTGTTGACTGCTGATGTCAGCATGACATCTTGCTGATTGTCATAAATCCAATTTCGAATTAAATTAAATAATTAATTAAATTCCAGAAATTAATAAAATCTTTAGAAAATCATATCTTTTAATCCGTAACTCGGATTAAATTATTTTCAACATGAAAGTTGCTCAGAACGACGAGACGGATCCGGATACGCAGCCCATTCATCCGCCACGTGTCCCTAGCATAGTGAACCTTCAACATTTCACCTCCGGTTCATCTGTCCGAAAACACGGAACACCGGGGATACTTTCCCGGATGTTTCCCCCCTTCACCAGTATCACCTTATACCGCGATAGAACACGTCTAGCTCTGCTTGTTGTCCTGTTATGCACTTGCTTGCTATGTATTTACTGTTTCTCCCCCCTCTTCTCTCCGGTAGACCCCGTGACGATGCTGATGCCCCTGTGGTCGACTACATCACCGACGACCCCTCCTTCTTGTTTGAGCAACCAGGCAAGCCCCCCCCTTGATCACCAGATATCGCCTATTCTCCTCTATACTGCTTGCATTAGAGTAGTGTAGCATGTTACTGCTTTCCGTTGATCCTATTCTGATGCATAGCCTGACATTGTTGCTACATCTGTTGATACCTTACCCGCAATCCTAAATGCTTAGTATAGGATGCTAGTTTATCATCATTGGCCCTACATTCTTGTCAGTCTGCCTTGCTATACTATCGGGTCGTGATCACTTGGGAGGTGATCACGGGTATATACTATACATACATACATACTATACAGATGGTGACTAAAGTCGGGTCAGCTCATTGAGTACCCGCAAGTGATTCTGATGAGGGGGCTGAAAGGACAGGTGGCTCCATCCCGGTAGAGGTGGGCCTGGGTTCCCGACGGCCCCCGACTGTTACTTTGTGGCGGAGCGACCGGGCAGGTTCAGACCACCTAGGAGAGAGGTGGGCCTGGCCCTGGTCGGCGTTCGCGGATACTTAACACGCTTAACAAGATCTGGGTATTTGATCTGAGTCTGGCCATTTGGTCTATACGCACTAACCATCTACGCGGGAGTAGTTATGGGTATCCCGGCGTCGTGGTATCAGCCGAAGCCTTCGTGACGTCAGTGACTGAGTGGCGCGCGCCGGATTGGACTGTAACGCCACTAGGCTAGGTCTGCTTCCGGCCGCGTACGCAACATGCAGGTGTGCTAAGGGCGATGGGCCCAGACCCCTGTGCGATTAGGTTTAGACCGGCGTGCTGACCTCTCTGTTGTGCCTAGGTGGGGCTGCGACGTGTTGATCTTCCGCGGCCGGGCATGACCCCGAAAAGTGTGTCCGGCCAAATGGGATCAAGCGTGTTGGGTTATGTGGTGCACCCCTACAGGGAAGTTAATCTATTCGAATAGCCATGATCTTCGGTAACAGGACGACTTGGAGTTGTACCTTGACCTTATGACAACTAGAACCGGATAATTAATAAAACACACCCTTCCAAGTGCCAGATACAACCCGGTGATCGCTCTCTAACAGGGCGACGAGGAGAGGATCGCCGGGTAGGATGATGCTATGCGATGCTACTTGGAGGACTTCAATCTACTCTCTTCTACATGCTACAAGGCGGAGGCTGCCAGAAGCGTAGTCTTCGATAGGACTAGCTATCCCCCTCTTATTCTGGCATCTGCAGTTCGGTCCACTGATATGGCCTCCTTACACATATACCCATGCATATGTAGTGTAGTTCCTTGCTTGCGAGTACTTTGGATGAGTATTCACGGTTGCTTTCTCCCCCCTTTTCCCCCTTTCCTTTCTTCCTGGTTGCCGCAACCAGATGCTGGAACCCAGGAGCCAGACGCCACCGTCAACGACGACTCCTACTATGCTGGAGGTGCCTACTACTACGTGCAGCCCGCTGACGACGACCAGGAGTAGTTTAGGAGGATCCCAGGCAGGAGGTCTGCGCCTCTTTCGATCTGTATCCCAGTTTGTGCTAGCCTTCTTAAGGCAAACTTGTTTAACTTATGTCTGTACTCAGATATTGTTGCTTACACTGACTCGTCTATGATCGAGCACTTGTATTCGAGCCCTCGAGGCCCCTGGCTTGTATTATGATGCTTGTATGACTTATTTATGTTTTAGAGTTGTGTTGTGATATCTTCCCGTGAGTCCCTGATCTTGATCGTACACGTTTGCGTGCATGATTAGTGTACGATTGAATCGGGGGCGTCACAAGTTGGTATCAGAGCCGACTGCCTGTAGGAATCCCCCTTCCACACTCCTTGGCCGAAGTCGAGTCTAGACATTGCAAAAACTTTTACTAACTTGGCTGTGTGCCTTACGGGCCCACGTCGCCATTGGGTGGTACTAGGATCTTTTACTCCTCGACCTTTACTCTGGGACTCTAAACTCTCTTCTCTTCGGGTTAAATGAATTTGCTAAAACTCTAACATTAGGTTCTCGTAACAAATTTCTCCCGGAGAGCCACTTATTACAGATGATCGCCTGCTGCACCAGAAGATTTCGAACTTACTCGCCGATGTTCTCTCGAGACCTTGTGCCCGTCGCTTTTGCAATTCCCTATCATCGATATATCCTTATGGATAAATACATACACTTGTCGTTCTTGCCTTTATTCCCGGCTGCTCTTGTTAATACAAGATACACCGAAAATTCTCTCTATTGTTCCGAGAATACTTTGTGGCTACTGCCTTGGAGTTCTTTGCCACCTGAATACCCCTACGGATAATTTCTCGCACTCATCGAGTATCTGCTCATCTCCAGTTGATTCTGGTATTTCACAAAAGCTTTTGAAATACCATTTGATCTTCCGAAGATCCTCAACAACCTATTGCTCTTGAAATTCTTGGTTGCTTGCGTTGGGTTTAAATCCTATAAGTTTGGTAATCTTATTGGCATCCTTTGTCATTATCATTTTAAGTCTGTTGATCCAATATGATGTGAATGCTCTCAATCCTCAGTCATATCCTAGAATTCGTCCTTCCGGCTCAAACGTCATTTCAAACGTGAGCTGGTTCTCGCCAATCAAATTGTCGTTGATTGTGCCCCTAAGTATGTTGAACTTATCCATCCTTGATCGGAGCATCTGCTTCTGATCCTTCGCTTTGTAAATCATAATTCCTTTGCAATTGAGCTCTAAGTTACTCAGTTGTTTCTATAATCCAATGTCTTTGCATTGATTCTTCCTCTGGTTGTGAGCCGATTACTCACATCAGATCCTTTATGGACCATGAGAGCCTTGTTGGATTTCATCCGACAACGTCATTCATATTCAATCACTTTGGCAGTTCTTTCCCTGATACGTAGTGCCTTTGGTAAATTGTATCATCTGCTTTTGAGAACCATGCTCTACTTTCGAGCTTGTGTTAATTACTTCTAGAAATTTGTGGTATATGTTCCTAAGACGCCTCAATGGGTTGAACCAATACCTTAACTAATCTATGTGAGCCCGAAAGATTTCACGGGCCATACTCATCTGGTATTTCACCAGGTAAAACTTTCAGCACTAATACCATTATCAAAATGAGAAGTGAATGTAAGGTTCTGCTTTGGAGAAGTGGGAGTCGATCTTGAACTTTGTGTTCATGCCCATGGACCCGGTGTGAAATCTATCATGAAAGCTTCTTGTATTTATAATGGTCCCCTTGTTATAAGTTCATCTTGTATCCATGTTGGTCCTTTGCGACCGTGGTTCCGACCATGATTGATCATCTTTGATCCTTTTCTCGGACAAGTTGAACCACTTGTCCTCTGCCGATCAATGCACCCGTCCAACCTCTATTATGATCCACCTTCGAGTATTACCCCGTGGTATCTCGATAATAACACAGAACCATATTACTTCTTATGAGTTCTTCAAGTATTGTTTCTCCCCGATTCCAATTTTCGCCGGATTATGAGTTGTTAGACACTCAAGGACACCGATAAGTGAATCAATTTCGCACTCTGATTCAATAGCTCTAAGTACTCTCCATTTCTTATGAGTTTATTAATCCTTCAAGTCATTCCTAGCCTGATTGGCTATATCATTAATGTGCTAAATTTTAACTGTGCTACCTGGTCCTTACTCCCAAAGCACAACTTCGGTGATGAGCTAAGCTTACATCGATCTTCCTTGTCTTATCGTTCCACCTTGAACGACAAGCTTGAATTCGAGTTTGTGTCCTACTCATGGTCCCAAGATCATTTCGCTTCATCATTCCCTTGACTTGATGTCATCGCCGATCGATTACATCTCCAGGAAACCTCTCGACAGAATTTGTCATGATCATCATCAACGTTCTGAGCTCTTCCAGGATATCAATTGAATTCATGATGAGAAATACCATCCTTTCCCTCGATGATTGGTATTATCATCGTCCACTTTATTGCCTTCCGTTCAACACAAACTTGTCCGTGTTTTGTGTTATACCTTGAGTTCCTTACTATCCAGCATATGTTCTTCTTTACCTTGGAGCATTACCATCTTTTTATGTCAAGAATGTCGTGAGAATTTCACCACCTCTTAAGAATTCTTGATATAGTAATACTTCTCACCATCACCATTCTTTCTTGGTCCCCGTGTTGTTTCTAACCAGAATACCGACAATTGAACTATGATGTGTGAATTCAAGACTTTTAGCAATCCTATTGCTTTGAAGTGAATGGTCGATTGATTCATTTTAACTGTTTTGATTGTGAAGTCGCCGTTCTAACATTTATCGTGCAACCCATCCCATAATTCGGGTGCACCTGTCAACCAATGTTTGATTGTGGATGTTTCCTCGAACCTACATCATTATATCATTGGATCTGACAAATGTTATCTCATTGTTCACCTACTTGTGGAAATCCATCCTTTTGGGAATCTTGAAGAATTGTCGCTGAGACCATCAGCCACCCCTCATTCTCTCCTTGGTTTAATGATGAGCTCTTGTTTCGGAACTCGCTTCCATAGTTCAATTCCCGAGAATCATAGAATGTCATCTCGACAATTTACATTGCACTTTCTTCTCAGGCATCCTGAGTCTGACGTATCCTAACACCAATCAGATCTGAATCTCGGTCAGATATGATGGTTGGAACATATTTCCATGAGATATAACATGGGCCTTTGTATGACCCGGTAAGGTGATGGCATGTCCAGCACACCTGGCCGGAGGATCTATTGTTATAGTTTCCTTTTTGGCAAGGTTAGTCATTCTTCCGTGTGGAAATTGTAAGACTTATTTTATAAGTTGTTCCTGATGAATCCTTTGCGTATGCAAAGACCGACCTTTGCTTGAAGACCATGTCAATGCTATCTCGAAGCATGTATGTGGTACTCCTATCATCAATAAGAACATTTGAAGCACAGTGCTGAATTTTCCTTATCAGTTATCCAAACACCGTTGTATGGGTACATATCATGATTCTTCTTATCCCTTTTATCTGAATGGTCATGCCTTTGGTCTCATGTCATGGATATCATTCTCTACTTTTCCTTGGTAAGGATATATCCTTGTAATATGTGTTTAAACACATTTTCCTTTCCATTGTTCTGTTTAAACCTGATAATCACTTTTCCTTTCCATGGGTTTGTTTGACCTCTCTTGTGATCTATATAATCTAAGCAGTAATGATTCACTGCTTATGTAAACACCTCGGTGCACAATTCCGTCAGCAAAACCCTGTTACTATTGTTGATAACATTTCGATAGCCACCGATGGACGAGAACCTTGCCTATTGGCCCGCCTCGTTAAACGAGCAGGAAAATGGTTTTCTTCGTCCCTCGCCCTTGGTACCGATGTTGTTGCCGACATAACTAACAGACTACCCTCTGACATGCCTTGCTTACATGATCGTGTAAGACGTCATCGCCTTCCTACTCTTAACCGACATGGTGGGCCCATAACCCACAGATCCACAGGATCGAAACCTGACTCTCCTGTACACCCTGTTGTCAAAGTTATTCCTCGAGATTGACTTCGTATGTAATTCACGGGCCACCTGCCTATTGATCTATTCTGGTATAAGACGCATTACTTATTCCCGATTGCTTTGAGCCCCTTTCACGCCCTGTTTCAGGCATCGAACGGTTGCCTGCTCGCTCGAAACTTCCCATGAAAACTCATTACTTTGCTCTTGATATTTTCTTAAGTATCAATTCGGGAGTTACTTCTGCCACCTTCCTCGTTATTATCGACTAGATAGTCGACCTTGCAAAGGTCTGTTCTCCCGGAATGCCCACCCTTTATTCTTTCGTAAGTACGATGAAGTTCCTAAAGAAAGGACACTGACTTCATCATGATGATCTAAAGCAGAGAAATGAAGACATCAATGTATTGGACAGGCCTCTTCGAGAAGGGCAAGCCAGGAAGAGAAGACCCGCTAGATTCGTTACCAAAGCTTCCCCTTTCACTACCTCTTAAATCTCGGGACGAGATTTCTTGTAGTGGAGGAGAATTGTTACGCCCGGATAATTAAGCTACAGTGATCCCACGCTAATGGTGCCACGTCACCACTGTTACTGCTGCTAATCTATCGTTAGATCAAAACCGGTCCAAAATTCAAATTCAAAGTTTGGTAAATAATAAAATTTTCAAACATTAAAATAAAAATGTTCGGTTTGTACTAAATATTACATAGATAAATATGGTGTAGTAAACACATTTTTATAAATACTTTTAAATGAATTAAAACAGAAAAGAAATAAGAAAAGAAAATACAAAAGCAAAAGACAAAACAAAACAAACAAAAAAGGCCCCCTGGCCAACTGGGCCAGACGGCCCAGCTCACCGGCCAGGCCGGCCCACCTGGCCCAGCCGGTCGACCCGCCCCTGCTTATCCCCATGAGGGGGAAAACCCTAACCTGCCCCGACGCCCCACTCCCCCCCCCGACGCCACCTCTTCCCCATCCCGATCCAGATTGGATCAGGATCGAACCACCCTGCCTCCCTGACGACGCCCGCTTCGCCGGACCTCCACCCCGTCGAACGCCGCCCCCTGCCTCCTCCCAGGCGCCCCCCACTCGACTGGATCGGGGAGGGGCTAGATCCCGCGCCGCCCCAACGCGCCTCGACGCCGGCACCCATCCCCTGCGTCTTTGCCCGACGTCGCCGGACTGCCGCCGCCTCATCCTCTTCCTCGTTGGACCTCCCCGACCTTCGTCGAGCCCGCTGCCCTGTCCCTACAAAGCCCGGTGAGGACCCCGGTCCTCCTCTCTTCCTCGCCCCGCGACCATCGCTGCGCCCACCGTTGCTCCGCTCCGGCCGCGACCACGCCTCGCGCGCTCCGGCCCCGCGGTCACCGTGGTTGGGCCGCACCCTGGCCATGCGCCGCGCTGTCCGGCTGTGCCCTTCGCCCCCGTGGTCACCGCGCCACTGCCACCCGCGCCGTCCTCGCGGCCACTACGGCCTCGGCCGCGCCCGCTCGACCCGTGGCCGCGTCGACCTCCCCCGCGCCCTCTTCCCCTGGCCACATCCACTCCGGCGTTGCCCTGCTACTCTCCCGCCGACGCCCCCCTTCGGTGACCGCCTGGCCTCGATGGCCTCGTCCCGCCCTGCGGGCGAGCGCTCGCTCGGGTGCGCCCGCACCCGCTAACGCCCGAACCCGATAGGCCGTAATGGCCCTATGACATGTGGGGCCCGCCCCAGAACGTAATTAAGAATAAAAATAAAATTAATTAATTAATTAATTAATTAACTTAATTAATTTTGGTTAATTAAATTAAACAACTAATTAAACTAATTATACATTAGTTACCTAATTAACCTGAACTGTGAATTAGTTAATTAAGTAGTCAATGACAGTGGGGCCCACCCCTAATTAATACTAATTAGGTTAATTAAAATGTTTAATTAAAATGTGTCACTCACCAGTGGGACCCACTGGTCAGGTTGACCAGTCAACCCCTGTTGACTGCTGACGTCAGCATGACATCATGCTGATGTCATAAATCCAATTTCGAATTAAATTAAATAATTAATTAAATTCCAGAAATTAATAAAATCTTTAGAAAATCATATCTTTTAATCCGTAACTCGGATTAAATTATTTTCAACATGAAAGTTGCTCAGAACGACGAGACGGATCCGGATACGCAGCCCGTTCATCCGCCACGCGTCCCTAGCATAGTGAACCTGCAACATTTCACCTCCGGTTCATCTGTCTTAAAACACGGAACACCGGGGATACTTTCCCGGATGTTTTCCCCCTTCACCGGTATCACCTCATACCGCGATAGAACACGTCTAGCTCTGCTTGTTGTCCTGTTATGCACTTGCTTGCTATGTATTTACTGTTTCTCCCCCCTCTTCTCTCCGGTAGACCCCGTGACGATGCTGATGCCCCTGTGGTCGACTACATCACCGACGACCCCTCCTTGTCCGAGCAACCAAGCAAGCCCCCCCCCTTGATCACCAGATATCGCCTATTCTCCTCTATACTGCTTGCATTAGAGTAGTGTAGCATGTTACTGCTTTCCGTTGATCCTATTCTGATGCATAGCCTGACATTGTTGCTACATCTGTTGATACCTTACCTGCAATCCTAAATGCTTAGTATAGGATGCTAGTTTATCATCATTGGCCCTACATTCTTGTCAGTCTGCCTTGCTATACTATCGGGCCGTGATCACTTGGGAGGTGATCACGGGTATATACTATACATACATACATACTATACAGATGGTGACTAAAGTCGGGTCAGCTCGTTGAGTACCCGCAAGTGATTCTGATGAGGGGGCTGAAAGGACAGGTGGCTCCATCCCGGTAGAGGTGGGGCTTGGTTCCCGACGGCCCCCGACTGTTACTTTGTGGCGGAGCGACAAGGCAGGTTCAGACCACCTAGGAGAGAGGTGGGCCTGGCCCTGGTCGGCGTTCGCGGATACTTAACACGCTTAACGAGATCTGGGTATTTGATATGAGTCTGGCCATTTGGTCTATACGCACTAACCATCTACGCAGGAGTAGTTATGGGTATCCCGGCGTCGTGGTATCAGCCGAAGCCTTCGTGACGTCAGCGACTGAGTGGTGCGTGCCGGATTGGACTGGAATGCCACTAGGCTAGGTCTGCTTCCGGCCGCGTACGCAACATGTAGGTGTGCTAAGGGCGATGGGCCCAGACCCCTGTGTGCTTAGGTTTAGACCGGCGTGCTGACCTCTCTGTTGTGCCTATGTGGGGCTGCGACGTGTTGATCTTCCGCGGCCGGGCATGACCCCGAAAAGTGTGTCCGGCCAAATGGGATCAAGCGTGTTGGGTTATGTGGTGCACCCCTGCAGGGAAGTTAATCTATTCGAATAGCCGTGATCTTCGGTAACAGGACGACTTGGAGTTGTACCTTGACCTTATGACAACTAGAACCGGATACTTAATAAAACACACCCTTCCAAGTGCCAGATACAACCCGGTGATCACTCTCTAAGAGGGCGACGAGGAGAGGATCGCCGGGTAGGATTATGCTATGCGATGCTACTTGGAGGACTTCAATCTACTCTCTTCTACATGCTGCAAGGCGGAGGCTGCCAGAAGTGTAGTCTTCGATAGGACTAGCTATCCCCCTCTTATTCTGGCATTCTGCAGTTCGGTCCACTGATATGGCCTCCTTACACATATACTCATGCATATGTAGTGTAGTTCCTTGCTTGCGAGTACTTTGGATGAGTACTCACGGTTGCTTTCTCCCCCCTTTTCCCCCTTTCCTTTCTTCCTGGTTGCCGCAACCAGATGCTGGAGCCCAGGAGCCAGACACCACCGTCAACAACGACTCCTACTATGCTGGAGGTGCCTACTACTATGTGCAGCCCGCTGACAACGACCAGGAGTAGTTTAGGAGGATCCCAGGCAGGAGGTCTGCGCCTCTTTCGATCTATATCCCTGTTTGTGCTAGCCTTCTTAAGGCAAACTTGTTTAACTTATGTTTGTACTCAGATATTGTTGCTTACGCTGACTCGTCTATGATCGAGCACTTGTATTCGAGCCCTCGAGGCCCCTGGCTTGTATTATGATGCTTGTATGACTTATTTATGTTTTAGAGTTGTGTTGTGATATCTTCCCGTGAGTCCCTGATCTTGATCGTACACGTTTGCATGCATGATTAGTGTATGATTGAATCGGGGGCGTCACAAATTAGTTGTCAACTATTTTTGAATAAACAATATCAAAGACATAAATATGGTTGAGAAACTTACATAATGGTATAACTCGAGGCGTCTGCACATCGACCCTGATGTCGGTATTACCTTCAATATCATCTTCCGGATGAATATCAAAGGTGATAACCATATCAGGCTCAAATGCATAAGTCTTGCATAGTGCTTGCCAGGTTTTGCATCCAAATAGGTGTAGTTGTCTGAATTGTATAATTTTGCATGGAAAATATATCATGCTCGGTCTTCAAGTAAACTTTCTTTTCCTCCATACTATGGCTGAAACCTATCTTATCCAATACAAAAACTCTTGCATGGCAGGGGATACGCTAGTAGAATAGTAAAACAAATATAAGTTGAAGCAAATGAAGCAGATGTCATGCTTAATTACGAAAAAAGACTTGTCGTTGTGACTTACTGTATCCACTTCAAAGTTCTCGTCCAGCTTGATGCTGAAGCGCCTATCATCATCTAGGAATATTCCGTCGCACAGGCCGCGCTCGTCTTCGCAGTATTTGCAAATACCGAAATCCTTTTCGTCGTTAGACATTTCCTATGTTCATAGTTAAAACATTAAACCAAAATTGATCGAAGACAACTACCAAGATACTCAACACACAAATCCGGGGCACTCGATATTTCCTACATATTCTGGCTCAAGTCATGCTAAATTCACGGATCCGGCATGACCTTTGCTAAAATAGGACATATCGAGCGCCTGAAATTTTCCGGAACGGAAATGAATCAACACTCCGGCAAAACATAGGCCACTCGGAGGTGTAACCTGCAAACATGACCGGCCACTTGGATATTGAGCAACACAAGATATACATTTCAAAATATCTTATAGGACTCAAATTAGCATGCAATCCATAAGAAAAGTAAATCATCTCATGCGTCCGTACATCGTCAAATATTATCACTAATACATCACGAATAGTGTCATACATATAACATCACTAATACAACTAAAACTATAGCACACGACGGGTATCGGCGCGGGCGGTGGACACCCACAGAGAAGGAACCTTCACGGGATCATAGCTCCAGTGAGATCCCCGGAGAACCTGCCAGGTATTGGAGAACGGCTTGTACTCCAACGCAAACAAGTAGCGACAGACGTGCGCGTCCTCCTCACTGACACGGTGACGCACCACCTCCGCGGAGTCCTCGAGCCTCTGGATCGTCACTGGCCCACGCGACCGCCACCAAAGAAGGTTCGGGTCAACGATAGGCTGGCTCCTCACCAACCTGCCCCCCCGGTAGGTAGCGCCCCCCAGTACCACCCCGGCGGAGCCCACTCCCGGACATGGCCGATCTGGTCAAGCAGGTGTCGTCCTCCGCCGACTCGACGACGAGGATGCGGGATAGGCATCGTCCACGTCGAGGCGGGAAAAATTGCTTTAACTAAAAAATAGAAACAAGTTCTTACTAACTAGTTCTTACTAAAAATAAACTTACTATAAATAGAAATATTCTAGTACCTAATTAGTACCTAGTTCTTACTAACTAATTAGTACCTAGGAACTACTGCCCTAATTACCATCTAAATAATTAACTAACTAGCACTAAAAATAGCCTAGGGTTCATACTAACTAGCACTAAATAGCTAGGGTTCATACTAAGCAGAGAATAGGGATCAGAAGGGGAGAGTGCTTACAGAGGGCGGGGAGAGAGATGGGGTCGGGGGAGTGTGACACTCCAAAATTTTAATTTGGTTTTTATCAAAAACTTTGTGGTTTTTTTGAAAAGAGGCCATTTAAATTTTCTTTCAGAAAACCTTCCTCTTAAAAACTTCCTTTGCTTTGGCAAGGATTTTATTTTTTTTCAAACTTTGGTGTTTGAATCTTTTGAAACTTCTTCTCTGTTGGTTCCCTCTCAAATTTATTTTTGGAGTTTAATCTTTTTCTTTTAAAAAGAAACTCTATGAAAATTTGGGATTTTCATATCTTGAAAACCACCCATGACTTGGCATTTTGCCCATGTGGTAAAACCCCTCCAAAACCTCCCCTACTCCTTGTGATCAACCTAAGTTCTCTGTCCCAACTAATCCAAGCAAGTTTTGGATTTTATTCTAATTATTTTTCCTCTCAAATCAATTCTGAAAATTATTTGGAGCCTGAGTGATTTTCAAAGCAAGTACCCTATTACATTTGAGTTTTGACCTCAAACCAACTCTCCTGGATAGTCCTTTGTACCCACAACCCAGAACCATCTTGATCCACTCCTCCTCTTTTCAAATTTTTCAAAATTCAGTCTCTGCAAGTTTGGACCAGATTTGCCAAATTTGATGAAATTCATATCTACACTGCTCCAAAAATTCCACCAAAATTCAGGCAGCCTACTGGAGCAATGAGTAGCCACTCCACCAAAAATCAGCTCAAGGAAAAATCACCAAAGGCCAAATTCATTCCGTCGAGCACCTTGCATGCACTGTTGCTGTTCAAAATTCAGAAAGTTCAGAGATTCAGTCGTTTTCCCTTCGTCAGACTCGATCACGCGGCCACAGTGCGCCCTGGCGCGTTGCACGCAGCCTCTTCTCACTGGCCAGCACCCCGCACACACGCTTGGCCGATTCCTGGCGTCGGTAGCGGCGAGCCTCGCCGGCGTTGGAAGCTTCTGCGGTGGCTGCACCTTCCGTGGCGGCCAACAAGGGCCCGAGCCCTCTCGCCACGCCACCCGGCGCCGCCCAACACCCCCTAGCTCTCCGCGTGTCCCTGCCATGCCAGCGCACGCCCGTGGCACCGTCGCCGTGGCCCGGCAAGCACGGAACGTGCTCCCTGCCGCCGACGGGCCGTGCCACCCCCGTTCCATCGAGCTCGCCCATAGCACCAAATCCCAGCCCGTTTAGCACCTAAATGGAACCGGTGGACCTCAACGGCGATTCCCAAGCCCCTAATCCCACTGCCCAACCACAGCACCACCGTAATCACTCGCCGGAGACCCCCGTTCACGGCAACCGCCTCGGGCCGCCTATAAAAAGGGCCCCCGAGCTCACCCTCGTGCACGCATCATCACCACTCCTCACCAATGCCACGCCAGACCACTAGGAGGTCCTCGAGGAGGTCTCCTCCCCCAACTCTGGCCGCCCCGATCCGCCTCGGCCTCCACCACGATTCGCTCCGGTGAGGCCATCTCCGGCGCCCAAACCCCGTCCGTTACTCCCTCTAGCTACCAGAAACCTAACCCCCTCTTCAATTTGATCTCTGCAGCCCTCTCCGACGAGTCCCTCGACCACCCGAGCCGCCGTCCGCCGGAGCAAAGCTCGCCGTCGACGTGGTACTCGCCGGCGACCACCACCACCACCAACCGACGCGGAATGGCGCCCTGAGCACGGAGGTACCCTCCGATCCGCCTGCCTCGCCGTGGATCGTCACCGGCGACCACCGCGGCTCTCGGGCGCCGACGAGCTTCGTTTTCCCCTTTTTGAAAGTTCAAACCTGACAGGCGGGGCCCGCTGTCAGCCTCTCTGTCCTTTCTAAACGAAGCGTTTTCTGAAAACGCCTTCTGCCAAATGCGCCTTCCCTTTGGGCTGGCGTAGTTTCTGCCGAAGCGTTTCTGTTTTTATAAGCTAGCCCCTGGAAATCTTTTGTTTCATTACAGATGAGTCCCTGGACAAAAATCCTTATAACTTTTAATCAGAAAAGTATTTTTGATTGATTCTTTTTCTGTTCTCTTTAGAATTTTGTCTAGTTTTTTATCAGATTTATTGGAAAAATATTTGGAATACTTTTTGTGCACTCCTTGGTATTTACGATAGCGCATATATTTCCTTTATACCGTAGATACCGAAGGAGGTGACGGAGCCGCGAACTTCACCGAGCTAGGCTCCGACTACTCTGAACCAGGCAAGCATGTTTGAACTTTTGATATGATGAGTGTCTTGGCATGTTTTGCATTTAGTTAGTTTCATGGCATGTTGAGGAGCATATCGATGAACGTTATTTTATGCAATATTGAGGTAAGTGAGTTCGATGATCCATAAGTGGATGGATGTGAGTATGAATGGCCATGTGTTGGCATGAGGATGGGTAAGATGGCAGTGTCGTAGCATGCCAGTCTTATGCCAGATTATGTGACTTCAGTGTCAAACCATATCGGTCTAGTTCCTCTCATTTCCTTCCCTGTACTACCACATGATTTCCGCAAGGAATATGGTTTAGTAAGTTGCAAACCGCTTTTCTGGTAAACACCAAAAGGAGAGGCCGTGATGATGGTTCCATGGCCCTGGATTAAAGCCAGTCATCCGGTCAGGGGGCATGGGTGTTTCCGGTTGGGACCGAGAGGGGGGCACCCCTTAGAGCGTGCATATATAAATTTGATCCCATGCTTTTCGAGATTGTGATCTCCCCGTCTCAAAAGTTTTTCTTGGACGATGTCTAGGGTGATTCCTAGCATCGAGAGGTAGGATGGGTGTGTACTGGTTAGCTGTGTTTTCTTCCGAAATACCATAAATGGAACTAGTCCTTCGTGACTACGGAAATCCGTTGGCTGTGGGAAAATTTTTGTACAAACTCTGCAGAGTCATATATTCCTCCAAATCATCTATTCCCTGTCCTAGATCGATATTATCTTATCCTAATCAAATGTCAGTTTTGATGGCAGAGACTCTGGTGATTCCATGAGTGCTAATTCCGGTTAAATGATTATTCCTGTGGATGGACTAACCCATTTATTCTCATGAATTAAATGTTTATTATGAGTATTATTTACTTGTGAATAAAAGCCCTTTTTGCGATGTCGCTCAGACGTCCGACTGTGGCATTGTTGTATTTTTAATTTCTTTTAAAGCCCTTTCTGTGATGTCGCCCCGACATCCGACTGTGGCATTTCTTTTAAAGCCCTTTCTGTGATGTCGCCCCGACGTCCGACTGTGGCATTTCTTTTAAAACCCTTTCTGTGATGTCGCCCCGACATCCGACTGTGGTATTTCTTTTAAAGCCCTTTATGTGGTGTCGCTAAGACGCCTGACTGTGGCATCATTTCCTTATATTTATTTGTTCACCTTTCGAAGCGTCGCTTCAGACACCCGATCGGTAGTTATTTATGTTTTGTTGGGATTTCAGGCGGACTACCGCCTTTTCCCTTTTACTTACCTTGTTATGCTAATTTTTCAATGTACATTGGTGAATTATTCATGATGCATCCATGCATGCATTTGTTATATCTTACGTCCAAACTATCTTGCGAGTACTTTCAAAGTACTCACTGGCTTGTTGATTTGGCCAGATGCTGACAAAGGCGATCTCATGGATGAAGAGTTTGATAGCGAGTCCGACACCTAGAGGAGTCCCAGTCAGTCTCGTGCGACCCTGGATTTGGTCACTGTTTTATATCCGCTTCCGCTACCAAATAAATTCATCGAGCCTCACCTCGACGCTCGATGAGATGACAGACTTAGAGTCTTGTATTTCTCTCCCCGCTGTGTTTCTCCACCACCGCCCTATCCTCGAGTCAGTAGTATGCCTCCACACCACTGTGTCATGTCCGCCATTATGTATAATTATTGGCGTGCTTGTAATAATTTGGTTGAGCAACCGTAGTTCGACCCTGTAATATATTTTATGCTACTGGCTTATTGTATCAAGAATCTGTCTACCAGTGAGGAGGATTTCTCTCATACTGGACTCAAAAGATTGGTTTCTCAATAAATATTTTTATTGGAAAACCGGTCGTGACAAGCTTGGTACCAGAGCCAGGCTGACTGTAGGAAGCCACTAGGTGCGATCGCTAATTGGTTATTAGCATGATAGAGCTAATTTATATTTTGCAATTGTAGTCATTTTCTGTCAGTCAGCATAAATTTATGATCTGACCATGCAGAATTTTTGCCTACTTTTGTAGATGGCCGACAACAGCTGCGAGTCTCAGACCTTCGCCAACGTGCCCGATGGGTTCGTCAAGCTTCTTTCCTTCATCGTTCAGGTCGCGATGGGGCCATCTGTGCGCCCAGTCTTCACACTCTGCCAGCACCGAGTCAACGACAGTCTGACCATGCACCAGGCCGCGGTGCAGTTCAAGGGAGGGCGTGGTGAGTTACGCCGCTTCCGGTTCGTGGGAAGAGCCATGCCTATATAGAGGAATGCTATGCAGATGGCAGCCCGCGAGGCGATAGCTCGTCTCAGGGATGTCCTCCCCGTGATGAAGACTCGTCGTTACCGTTATCTTCCGTGCCATGTGCCTTACACCTGTCACTACGCATACTCCTACCCCAGAGGAGAACGAGACGAGGCTTTTGAGATGCTCATTGAGTATCTCCGGGCCCTGGAGGCAGCCTTCGACAACCTGGTGGACGACTTCGTAGCTACCCGCATGGACTTAGTTCATGGCTGTGCTGCCAACAGGAGGGAGCTCCTACCCATCGCACCGCCACTGACTTTGGTCTCGTCCTTAGCATCTTATACGCCTACTCGTCGCCTGCCTTCTACCGAAGAATTCAACCAAGTCATTGCACCCACTTCAGCGCGCACTGCACCACCCTTCGCGCCCACTCCTGTACGTGTTGCTCCGCCCCTGGCAACCGCTCCGTCCACTCTGCGCAACACTACACGTATGGAGCCCATTAGCGAGGAGGAAGTCGAGTCCCCAACCTCGCTACGCCTCGCCCTCGGCAGGGCAAAGGAGGTGTCAACATCTCTGCCTGAGTACGCTTAGCTGCCATGTAATGTACCACTTTGTAAGATATGTACATAGGTTGTGAGAAGTAGCCCGTTTGCGCATCATGTAGGATCTGGAGAAGTGCACTAGCCTAAATAACATGTCAGGATTATGTATGCATATCCTGAGTGATGTATTGTATAATTACCGCCCGCGTGTAAGATATGTAATGAGCAGTCCTTCTCCGTGCGCAAGTCGATTTGTTTTTCTTAAGTAAGCTGGGTTATTTAGTTTTATTTGCCAGCTTTATGCATTTTTTTGGAATTGTTTTTGCGACTCTTTCCGCTTTTCTTATGAGTTTTACAAAAAAATATTTCCCCAGAGTGAAAAATGTCTCGTCCTTGGACTCGCTCCATGCCAACTCCACCAGAGGAAAATTATGATGCACAACCCAGCAACGAGTTCACTCAGGGACAGTCAAGCCAACATGGCAGTGAATCGGCACTTTCACAAATGTGCCGCCTTTATGAGCAGAGTCAGCAACAACATCGGGAAATGATGAACCAAGTCATCAACATGGGAAATCACCATGGACAGTATCAACAGCATTCCAAGTTATCTGAGCTACAGAAGACACGTCCTCAAACATTTTCTCACACTGACAAACCTCTTGAAGCCGCGGACTGGCTTCGAGATATGGAGAGAAAATTAATTATTGCAAAATGTTCAGACCCCGAGAAGGTATTGTATGCTCCGCACTATCTCACAGGAGCAGCCGCATCATGGTGGGAGAATTTTCTGCACATGCATCCCAACGAAAATGACATAACCTGGGATGATTTCAAGGAAGGTTTCCGTGGTGCACACATTCCTAAGAGTATTATGAAAATCAAGAAGAGAGAGTTTGATGACCTCAAACAAAGGAACATGACAGTGTCAGATTACAATAGTCAATTTACTCTATTGTCCCGCTACGCCAATTAAGAGCGTATGACTGAAATCAAGAAGATGGAGAAATTCCTTGACGGTCTGGCGCCCGCGCTTAAATGCCAACTGGTCGTGCACACTTTTCCTGATTTTAAAACACTGGTAGACAAAGCCATTACTTTGAAAAATGAGAGACGCAGTCTGGAAGATATCCGCAAGCGAAAAAGGGACCAGACTAATCATGCTCGCAATCACCGAAGCAAGACAGATTTTCAAAAGGGTGGGACACACAAATCCTCATCCAGTGTCTCACGCCCAATCAAGAATTTTCATGCAAGGGACAAGGAATTCACCTATCGCCCCGGCGTTACTTGTTACGCTTGTGGAGAAGAAGGGCACTATGCCAAACAGTGCCCCAAGCCAAGGAATTCAACCCCAAAGCCGAACAACGGCGGCAACAATTCCGCGCCCAAGCGAAACAATTTCAATCCCAACAATAACCACAGGAAGGGTCATCTGAACCACGTAACCAAAGAGGAGGCACAAAATGCTCCGGATATCGTACTCGGTACGTTTCCTGTTAACACAATACCTACAATGGTTTTGTTTGATTCTGGAGCTTCTCACTCTTCCATTTCGAAATTTTTTGCTTTGCAAAATAATTTTTCGATGCTTCCTTTGGAGAAATCCATGACCATCAAGTCCCTTGGGATTCAGCAAGTTACTCAGAATTACTGTCAGAATGTGGTCATTGAGTTCGAAGGATTGGAGTTTCACGCAAATCTTATTGTGTTGGAAAATAAAGGACTGGATGTCATCCTAGGGATGGATTGGCTAACCACCAATAAGGGTTTTATCGACTGTTTCAACAGGACCGTAATTCTCACACACCACCAAGGGAAGACAATAAGAGTATCAGCCAAGGAAGGAAAAATACCCCGGCAACCGAGATTAAATAAGGTGGACGTTTCTGAGCTAAACAAGGTTCCAGTAGTGTGTGAATTTCCAGATGTATTCCCTGAAGAACTACCAGGCATGCCACCAGACCGAGAAATAGAATTCCGCATTGAGCTAGCACCAGGAACCACCCCCATATACAAGAAACCATACAGAATGGCACCATCCGAGTTGATCGAGTTGAAGAAACAAATGAAGGAATTACTGGACAAGGGATACATTCGAGCCAGCTCCTCACCTTGGGGATCACCAATTTTATTTGCCAAAAAGAAGGATGGAACGCTGAGATTGTGTATTGACTATCGAGCACTTAACATGGTCACAGTCAAAAACAAATACCCGATGCCAAGGATAAACGATTTGTTTGATCAACTCGTACAGGCCAAGGTATTCTCAAAAATTGACTTAAGGTCAGGATACCATCAATTGAAGGTACGAACGGAAGATATCCCCAAAACAGCCTTCACCTCCAGATATGGACTGTACGAGTTCACAGTGATGCCATTTGGATTAACTAACACCCCAACATATTTTGTTCACCTCATGAACAAAGTATTTATGAAGTTTATGGATAAGTTGGTCGTGGTATTCATCGACGATATTCTGGTATACTCCAAGACACCAGAAGAGCACGCAGAACATCTCAGGATTGTGCTAGGAGAGCTAAGAAAACACAAATTGTATGCCAAGTTCAGCAAGTGCGAATTTTGGCTAAGACAAGTAGGCTTTCTAGGCCACGTACTGACCCAAGACGGTATCGCAGTGGACCCAGAGAAAGTCAAGGCCGTACTTGGCTGGAAGTCACCAGCCAGCGTAACGGACATACGGAGTTTCTTGGGAATGGCAGGATATTACCGCAGATTTATTGAAGGATTTTCCACCATAGCCAAGCCTATGACACAATAGCTCAAGAAAGATAAGAAGTTTGAATGGACAGAAGCCTGCGAGAAAAGTTTCCAAGAGATAAAGCAGAAGTTAACGACAGCACCGATATTAATTGTACCCGACATACACAAGAATTTTGAAGTATATTGTGACGCGTCCAGAAAGGGTCTCGGATGCGTGTTGATGCAGGAAGGCAAGGTTGTCGCCTACGCTTCAAGGCAACTTCGCAAGCATGAGGAAAATTATCCCACTCATGACTTAGAAATGGCAGCAGTTATTCATGCACTCAAGGAATGGAGGCATTTCTTACTTGGGAATCGATGTGAAATATATATGGATCACAAAAGTCTCAAATATATTTTCACACAGCCAGAACTAAACTTACGGCAACGACGTTGGTTGGAGTTGGTAAAGGATTATGATGTTGGTATCCATTACCATCCAGGGAAAGCAAATGTAGTGGCCGATGCTCTTAGTCGGAACCCCAGCTCCGACGAAAACAAGCTGCACAGCTTGAGGCCCGAATTCCAACAAGAATTTGCCAAGCTCAACTTGATAATGGTAGCAGAAGGCACCATATCAAACTTGGAAATACAACCCGACCTTGTGGAGAAAATCAAAGAAGCTCAGCCCGGTCACACCAGCATCGAAGGCATCAAAAGAAAGTTGAGTATGGGCAAGGCCTCGGAATTCGTCATAGACAATGAAGGAATATTATGGTACGGAGAAAGGCTCTGCGTGCCAAACATAGAAGACCTTAAACAGAAAATTTTAGCTGAAGCACACACCACTCCATATTCAATCCACCCTGGCGGAACCTAAATGTATAAGGATATTCAGGAAAGATTTTGGTGGCACGGTATGAAGAGGGACATAGCCACCTTCATTGCATGTTGCGACTCATGTCAACGCATAAAAGCTGAGCATCAGAGACCAGCCGGACTACTGCAACCGAACAAAATACCTGAGTGGAAATGGGATGAAATAGGGATGGATTTCATTGTCGGACTACCTCGGTCGCGACACGGGAATGATGCCATATGGGTCATCACTGACAGGTTGACCAAAGTGGCACACTTTATTCCAGTGAAGACGACCCACACCACTCAGAGGCTTGCCAGGATTTATCTTTCCCGCATAGTTTGTCTGCACGGTGTCCCGAAGACTATAATATCCGACAGAGGCACTCAGTTCATCTCAAGATTTTGGGAGCATTTACAACAGGCTCTGGGAACCCAACTAGCCTTCAGTACCGCATACCACCCACAGACTGATGGACAAACAGAACGCATAAACCAGGTTTTAGAAGACATGCTGAGAGCATGTGTCCTCACATATGGAACCAGTTGGGAAGAAAGCCTGCCATACGCCGAGTTCGCATACAACAATAGCTACCAGGCTAGCCTACAAATGGCACCGTTTGAGGCTTTATACGGACGAAGATGTCGTACCCCGTTAAATTGGTCAGAGACCGGAGACAGCCGCATCTCCAGACCAGACATTCTCAGAGAAGCCGAGGAAAAGGTCAAGCTAATCAGAGACCGACTTAAGACCGCTCAAAGTCGATAGAAGAGTTATTATGATCAGAAACATCGTAGGGTCAGCTTCGAACCCGGTGAGTTCGTATACTTGAGAGTATCCCCTATGAGAGGACTGCAACGGTTTAAGATTAAAGGAAAGTTAGCACCAAGATTCATTGGACCATTCTGCATAGTGGCACGAAGAGGCACTGTAGCCTACCAGCTAGACTTACCCGAAGACTTGTCCGACATTCACGACGTGTTCCACGTCTCTCAATTAAGGAAGTGCGTAAGCAACCCAGAGAAACAAGTATCCCATGAAAACATTGACGTGCAGCCAGACCTCACTTATCGGGAACGTCCCGTAAGAATATTAGAGGAGTCTGAAAGGAGGACCCGACAGAAGACCATCAAGTTTTTCAAAGTCCAGTGGAGCAATCACACCGACAGTGAAGCAACTTGGGAAAGCGAGGATTTTCTTCGGACAGAGCACCCACACTTATTTAAGGATCAGCTGAAATCTCGGGGACGAGATTTTTCCTAAGGGGGTAGGTGTTGTGACACTCCAAAATTTTAATTTGGTTTTTATCAAAAACTTTGTGGTTTTTTTGAAAAGAGGCCATTTAAATTTTCTTTCAGAAAACCTTCCTCTTAAAAACTTCCTTTGCTTTGGCAAGGATTTTATTTTTTTTCAAACTTTGGTGTTTGAATCTTTTGAAACTTCTTCTCTGTTGGTTCCCTCTCAAATTTATTTTTGGAGTTTAATCTTTTTCTTTTAAAAAGAAACTCTATGAAAATTTGGGATTTTCATATCTTGAAAACCACCCATGACTTGGCATTTTGCCCATGTGGTAAAACCCCTCCAAAACCTCCCCTACTCCTTGTGATCAACCTAAGTTCTCTGTCCCAACTAATCCAAGCAAGTTTTGGATTTTATTCTAATTATTTTTCCTCTCAAATCAATTCTGAAAATTAGTTGGAGCCTGAGTGATTTTCAAAGCAAGTACCCTATTGCATTTGAGTTTTGACCTCAAACCAACTCTCCTGGATAGTCCTTTGTACCCACAACCCAGAATCATCTTGATCCACTCCTCCTCTTTTCAAATTTTTCAAAATTCAGTCTCTGCAAGTTTGGACCAGATTTGCCAAATTTGATGAAATTCATATCTACACTGCTCCAAAAATTCCACCAAAATTCAGGCAGCCTACTGGAGCAATGAGTAGCCACTCCACCAAAAATCAGCTCGAGGAAAAATTACCAGAGGCCAAATTCATTCTGTCGAGCACCTTGCATGCACTGTTGCTGTTCAAAATTCAGAAAGTTCAGAGATTCAGTCCTTTTCCCTTCGTCAGACTCGATCACGCGGCCACAGTGCGCCCTGGCGCGTTGCACGCAGCCTCTTCTCACTAGCCAGCACCCCACACGCACGCTTGGCCGATTCCTGGCGTCGGTAGCGGCGAGCCTCGCCGGTGTTGGAAGCTTCTGCGGTGGCTGCACCTTCCGTGGCGGCCAACAAGGGCCCGAGCCCTCTCGCCACGCCACCCGGCGCCGCCCAACACCCCCTAGCTCTCCGCGTGTCCCTGCCATGCCAGCGCACGCCCGTGGCACCGTCGCCGTGGCCCGGCAAGCACGGAACGTGCTCCCTGCCGCCGACGGGCCGCGCCACCCCCGTTCCATCGAGCTCGCCCATAGCACCAAATCCCAGCCCGTTTAGCACCTAAATGGAACCGGTGGACCTCAACGGCGATGCCCAAGCCCCTAATCCCACTGCCCAACCACAGCACCGCCGTAATCACTCGCCGGAGACCCCCGTTCACGGCAACCGCCTCGGGCCGCCTATAAAAAGGGCCCCCAAGCTCACCCTCGTGCACGCATCATCACCACTCCTCACCAACGCCACGCCAGACCACTAGGAGGTCCTCGAGGAGGTCTCCTCCCCCAACTCCGGCCGCCCCGATCCGCCTCGGCCTCCACCACGATTCGCTCCGGTGAGGCCATCTCCGGCGCCCAAACCCCGTCTGTTACCCCCTCTAGCTACCAGAAACCTAACCCCCTCTTCAATTTGATCTCTGCAGCCCTCTCCGACGAGTCCCTCGACCACCCGAGCCGCCGTCCGCCGAAGCAAAGCTCGCCGTCGACGTGGTACTCGCCGGCGACCACCACCACCACCAACCGACGCGGAATGGCGCCCTGAGCATGGAGGTACCCTCCGATCCCCCTGCCTCGCCGTGGATCGTCGCCGGCGACCACCGCGGCTCTCGGGCGCCGACGAGCTTCGTTTTCCCCTTTTTGAAAGTTCAAACCTGACAGGCGGGGCCCGCTGTCAGCCTCTCTGTCCTTTCTAAACGAAGCGTTTTCTGAAAACGCCTTCTGCCAAATGCGCCTTCCCTTTGGGCTGGCGTAGTTTCTGCCGAAGCGTTTCTGTTTTTATAAGCTAGCCCCTGGAAATCTTCTGTTTCATTACAGATGAGTCCCTGGACAAAAATCCTTATAACTTTTAATCAGAAAAGTATTTTTGATTGATTCTTTTTCTGTTCTCTTTAGAATTTTGTCTAGTTTTTTATCAGATTTACTGGAAAAATATTTGGAATACCGTTTGTGCACTCCTTGGTATTTACGATAGCGCATATATTTCCTTTATACCGTAGATACCGAAGGAGGTGACGGAGCCGCGAACTTCACCGAGCTAGGCTCCGACTACTCTGAACCAGGCAAGCATGTTTGAACTTTTGATATGATGAGTGTCTTGGCATGTTTTGCATTTAGTTAGTTTCATGGCATGTTGAGGAGCATATCGATGAACGTTATTTTATGCAATATTGAGGTAAGTGAGTTCGATGATCCATAAGTGGATGGATGTGAGTATGAATGGCCATGTGTTGGCATGAGGATGGGTAAGATGGCAGTGTCGTAGCATGCCAGTCTTATGCCAGATTATGTGACTTCAGTGTCAAACCGTATCGGTCTAGTTCCTCTCATTTCCTTCCCTGTACTACCACATGTTTTCCGCAAGGAATATGGTTTAGTAAGTTGCAAACCTCTTTTCTGGTACACACCAAAAGGAGAGGCCGTGATGATGGTTCCATGGCCCTGGATTAAAGCCAGTCATCCGGTCAGGGGGCATGGGTGTTTCCGGTTGGGACCGAGAGGGGGGCACCCCTTAGAGCACGTGTATATAAATTTGATCCCATGCTATTCGAGATTGTGATCTCCCCGTCTCAAAAGTTTTTCTTGGACGATGTCTAGGGTGATTCCTAGCATCGAGAGGTAGGATGGGTGTGTACTGGTTAGTTGTGTTTTCTTCCGAAATACCATAAACGGAACTAGTCCTTCGTGACTACGGAAATCCGTTGGCTGTGGGAAAAATTTTGTACAAACTCTGCAGAGTCATATATTCCTCCAAATCATCTATTCCCTGTCCTAGATCGATATTATCTTATCCTAATCAAATGTCAGTTTTGATGGCAGAGACTCCGGTGATTCCATGAGTGCTAATTCCGGTTAAATGATTATTCCTGTGGATGGACTAACCCATTTATTCTCATGAATTAAATGTTTATTATGAGTATTATTTACTTGTGAATAAAAGCCCTTTCTGCGATGTCGCTCAGACGTCCGACTGTGGCATTGTTGTATTTTTAATTTCTTTTAAAGCCTTTTCTGTGATGTCGCCCCGACGTCCGACTGTGGCATTTCTTTTAAAGCCCTCTCTGTGATGTCGCCCCGACGTCCGACTGTGGCATTTCTTTTAAAGCCCTTTCTGTGATGTCGCCCTGACGTCCGACTGTGGCATTTCTTTTAAAGCCCTTTCTGTGATGTCGCCCCGACATCCGACTGTGGTATTTCTTTTAAAGCCCTTTATGTGGTGTCGCTAAGACGCCCGA
>NC_041389.1:358984316-358985181 GCF_002162155.2 Triticum dicoccoides
TCCGACTGTGGCATTTCTTTTAAAGCCCTTTCTGTGATGTCGCCCCGACGTCCGACTGTGGCATTTCTTTTAAAGCCCTTTCTGTGATGTCGCCCCGACATCCGACTGTGGTATTTCTTTTAAAGCCCTTTATGTGGTGTCGCTAAGACGCCCGACTGTGGCATCATTTCCTTATATTTATTTGTTCACCTTTCGAGGCGTCGCTTCAGACACCCGATCGGTAGTTATTTATGTTTTGTTGGGATTTCAGGCGGACTACCGCCATTTCCCTTTTACTTACGTTGTTATGCTAATTTTTGAATGTACATTGGTGAATTATTCATGACGCATCCATGCATGCATTTGTTATATCTTACGTCCGAACTGTCTTGCGAGTACTTTCAAAGTACTCACTGGCTTGTTGATTTGGCCAGATGCTGACGAAGGTGATCTCATGGATGAAGAGTTTGATAGCGAGTCCGACACCTAGAGGAGTCCCAGTCAGTCTCGTGCGACCCTGGATTTGGTCACTGTTTTATATCCGCTTCCGCTACCAAATAAATTCATCGAGCCTCACCTCGACGCTCGATGAGATGACAGACTTAGAGTCTTGTATTTCTCTCCCCGCTGTGTTTCTCCACCACCGCCCTATCCTCGAGTCAGTAGTATGCCTCCACACCACTGTGTCATGTCCGCCATTATGTATAATTATTGGCGTGCTTGTAATAATTTGGTTGAGCAACCGTAGTTCGACCCTATAATATATTTTATGCTACTGGCTTATTGTATCAAGAATCTGTCTACCAGTGAGGAGGATTTCTCTCATACTGGACTCAAAAGATTGGTTTCTCAATAAATATTTTTATTGGAAAACCGGTCGTGACAG